>NC_140961.1:32904785-32992285 GCF_056783735.1 Eptatretus burgeri
AAAATCTTCAAAAAATATTTCTCTTGAATCACTTCATGAATCGAGGTGAAACGTCATAATTATGATCAGGTAGTCGTGGGGAATAAATTCCAACCTAATAGGATGCATGGTCTGGCTGACAGAATTATTTAATATTTTGAATCTTGATTCAGGGATATAAATCAAACTTGGTCCGTGTATACATAATGATGTATTAGTGTGGGTGGAGGCATATCTGGTGACATCACAATGTCAAAGAGTGCCCTTCTCGTTTTTATTTGTTCATGGTACTATGGATAACTGCTATCCTTTGCAAAAGACTTTGGGATCACTAACATCCACCAACTAATGCTCAGTGATGTGACACCAAGCTTAACCTCCATCCAAGGGATAGAGCACTTTGTGATGCAATGCCATGTCTGTGAAGCACTGATCAAACAGTTTCTAGTCAGGTCAGGAATTCGAACTCAGGCAAGATGGCTCAACACAATCCTGTGGGACTTGACTTGACAATAATTATTGTCACATGTATTGACAAGTATTATTGCTTTCAGATTGCTTTTCACGCTGGTGGAGAACATTTCACACTTTTGACAACTGTGACTTGATTGATATATAATCGGTTGGATGCTCTTAGCTTCGCAAAGCCTTATGAGTCCTAATACATTCTCATCATGCTTCAATAACAGTAATTATATTGCGAATGGGCTATGTATTTATTACGGCTGGCAGCCTTGAGGTATGCACACTTGCCTCTGAGCTCTCTAGCTTGGGTTTGAATCTCGACCCGGCTATAAATTGTCATCGTGGTGTTTCGCAGGCAGGATGATCTGTGTGCCATCCCACGGATGGACCTTACACTGGGCATCCCATCTGCCAGAACGCACAATGGCCTTCGCCTGGAGTAGGTGAGCTGTTGTGGACACCCTAGCCAAATTTCAAACACCTGCTCTAACCTACAGAGGGCAGTGCCCAGTGCCACAGCCGTGCCCTTTGCAAATTATTCTATCTGCAGCCATTTGCTACAAATAATATCTATTTATTAAGTTTGCAAATTTGGTGGAATCTATGACTACATACACTCTATGCACCATGTTGACACCATCGCCATCCTCCCCCAAACATGGCTCATTTTTATTTTTCAAGTCTGCAAGCAAATGGAAGTACTGTATATCCATTTTCGTTCACCACGTTAACATGCATATATTAAAATCTCAGCTTATAATTATGTTTGACATCCATCCAAGTCGAGTCCATTAATTTCTCATAAACAAGTCAAAACAAAAGGTTGATAACTAACATTGCACAACTAAGTGGTTCTGCTTTTCACGAGCTCAAACTGGCCAGCTCCCAATTCTTTCCATCCCCACTAAGGTACGGGAACAGGGCCACGGGACACGTTTTTGCAGAAATTGTTTATTGATCCAATCATTACCAGTGTCTCCAGCAACCTTCGTTTGCCATGGCTTATGGCTTCATATAATTGCCAGAAAGACCTGTCAACCGCAATGGCAAGCTCTTATCCTCAATTTGAGGACAAACCAGATTTACACGTTTGTATTGTGTGAATACTATCATATTTAGGTGATGATTGATGAATCTTTCTTGTGCACAAGAAAGATTCATCATACTTGCAAATGCAAGAGTATTGCCATGCTTGTGAATGTTGAGGACTTGTCCACACTCTGATGTTAAAGCGAGACTAATGGGCTGATGGAAACCTTCAAGAGTCTAGACAAACTGTAAAGGACTGGGTACTGTTGGTTCACTGGTCAAGTCTTCTAGTTCTGCAAGACTTTGTTGAAGTAATACAATTGCTTTCCCTTGCCTTTATACATGTCACTGGTGTGAAGTTTTGAATTTGTTTGCATGCATAGTGGAAGGAATAAGTCTCATGAAGGCTACATAAGAACTTCGCAGCTTTCAATGGCGTCGTTAAGTGCCTCGGAAGGGCCAGACATTAGTTCCGCTACGTGCACAAACTTCAGCTCCGGGTGTTTTGGGATACATTCACTGCACATGTACTGGCAGCGTGGGTGAGATAGACATGCAAACGCGGTAACTTGAAAGTATAAAAACAGCACTTCATGATGCAGTTGGCAAACATTCCTGGAGAGGATCCAGGACTTGGTTGCTGGAGCTTTCACCATATAGTTCAAGGCCAGAATGAAGCAGCCAACTCGCAACAGCTGAACTAGGAGAGTTCAATCAGATCAGATCTCCCACGAGAGCTCATTGTGAGTTTTTTGATGCGAGGTTTATTTATCAATTGAAATTATTTTACTGTTCTCCAAGGTTCCGTGTGGTGTACATTGAAAAGAACAGTTTTGATGAGCGATGAAGTTTCAACGTTCATGTGTTGAAACTTTATCGTTCATCAAAACTGGCTTCGCACAGCTTTGTTCTTTGTTCTGATTTTTAGCTTTGTTCTGAGCTCTGTTCTGATTGGCTGCAGCAGTGTACATCATTAAAAAGGTAACCGATAATGATTCTGTGTTTTTCAAAGGGAGTACCTCCTACAAAGGCAATTTGGCTTTGTTGAGGGAGCAAGCAGATATCAATGGGGTGTATGAAGTACAGATGAGTTTGGTCTCTTCCTTGTACAGTAATATTTAATCGACAATTATCTCATATAATATAAACGACTTTCCCTCAATGAAAAGAAAGATTCTGCAGCCATTTATAACATGTTTTCATTTGCACAATTGATCATCAATATGAGCCCATCTGAGGACCCCCATTGATTATATATCTACCCAGGTTGAATGAAACGATTCCCGTTTCCACACAATGGGTGTTGTCCACACAATGGGTATCCAAGGATGCGGGTGTTTATCTTTTCCCAGAAAGCTTTACGGCTCAAGTCAGATTCTGACAGTTCTACGCTGGACAGTCATAACTCCATCCCATCCTGGATTGGCCCACTTTAGGAAAATGCCAGAAAAAAAAAATTAAGGACAGCTCGAGAATTGCCAGCCAATTCGGGTTTGTTAACTTAATTGGAAAATGCAGTATCAGGTGCAGCATGGTCTACAAGTGAGGTATTGTTCTACCGAACCCATTCATTGTTTTACCGCAGGAGGCATCTCTCGCACATTATCTACAGGCGAAGCTTTCCAATTGAACTTTTAAAGTGCTATTTTACCACCACATTTATGTCTTTTATGACCATTGGCATGCTATACGTGGGAGTTGTGAAAATGGTTTTCTGGCTGCATTGAATAACGCCAGTTTCAAACAAAGTTTGTGAAGATCTTTCCTCGATCCACAGTAGATTTAAGCATGCAATTTAATTTTGCGGCTTGGCAGGATAGCTCAGGAGTATCTCGCCTGGGTTCGTCTCTCGATGTTGGAAATGCAACCGTGGATTCGTTTCCGTCCGGTCCACCATTACAGTACGACATTCATGCATTAAGGATTCGATTATTGAGACCGATTCAAGTCCAACTGCCCAGTGAGTGAATGATTGAAACCGGGTGTGAAATGACCGACAAACTGACATCCAACGTCAATGTGTGCGGTGTCACCTAAGTGTTTTTTTCCCAGTTTATCATCTTTAATTCTGCTTTTCATTAAATTCTGTCATAATTTCCGCTGGAACACAAACCTTGCTTGTTTTCCCACCTTTCACCACTTTCTCCTTTTGTTTTTCCTTCTTGTCTTGTGGTTTTTTTTGCACCAACCAATGCCATTTCATCACTAGCAAAATTGATTTGTGCAGCTTGTGGGGCTAGCAGGCCATGATATCAAAATGACCAAAGACAAATTGCATATTCACGCCTTCGTTCTTACAAGGTTGCCGACGGCGACGAGTTCGTTGAACCACGAGAGGGTGCTGTAACCGTGGTTCCACTTTATCAGAGCATGATGGTACATTATGGATTACCATGGCCATGAGGACCTCACCTAGCTCAGAGCACCGTAATAAGCTGGAGGCCCCTTCTGTTTTAACATGCCAACAGATTAGCATTTAAACGCAAGCCTCGGATGCCATCCAACTTTGAGTGCACCAGGCTAAGTTGTGAATCATCGTGCATGATGTCTGTCACCTGTGCTGTTTAATTGAGTCCTGCTTTATCACCGTTGTAAAATTTTATGCACTTAGCTGGAGGTAAGATGTATCTAAAATGGCACAAGGACACAGATGTGACCTCTAATTTACATAAATCGTTGGAAACCTATTTGGCTATACAGTAAATAATCATGACAATGAGTTGCTTGTGTTATTGAAACAAGAAGCATGATGTGGGTAGTCGTATGTGCTAGTAGAGCTTTCTTTCGGATGAAAAGTAATTTTCAGCACCTCCTTTGCTTTTGTTTCCACCTGGGATGTACTGTATGCACGACGATGTTTCATACATCTGTTTATACTTGTAACAAAGCTTGTAACTACTACTACTACTACTACTATTCCATCGATCAATTGGTACCATGCTCTACTATTACTTCTTTCATGGCCCCAATTATTCCCACCTTCTTGTGGCTCAGCCAAGCAACATATTTGGCCCAAGTCTTTCAGGAACCAACTGGCCAGGCCTGATGGTTGATTGAAGGTGATGGCAATTTGTCATTTGTTCAATGATACTCTTTGTGAGGTCCACAACAACGAATGCTGGCAGACTGGTCCTCCAGCTTTTGTGCAAACTTCGGTTCCTCGCCCTGCTTGCGAAACACCATGTGACGGTTTGCCGCTCGACCGAGGTTTGAACCCAGGCGAGACAGTTTAAAGGCATGTGCCCATATCTCTACACTATCCTTCCATCCCACCTGTATCTCAGCTTGTATGTCTATTAAAAAACAATACTTATTTTCCAGGTGTTTTCTGGCTTAGATACACTCATCCCATTGGAATGTGATTTAATATGCCTTGAATGTAGAATTATTTTGGATGCATATGTAAACCATTACATCGTCCAAGAGCTACGACAGTTTTAATCACGCGTCTCAGGCCAGAAGGTTTGAGGATGATTTCCGAATCAGACTTTTGTACTGATTACGAAAACCAATTCTTAATTGCAGCATCTGCTGATTTTTTTGGGGTGAAAATGACATTTTGTGGGTTTTTTTTTTCACCCCAAAAATATCAAAAAATCGTTTTTTATTCAGTTATCTAAAATTAGCAGTACACGTGCATGTCATGTATTGAAATAACCCAACATCTTGGTGGACATGGGAGAATTTTAAAAAGGCATTTGGAATAGGACAATATGGTAATTAGAGATGATATGGTCTGAAAATTGAGAAAGTGGCTTCTATGGTTTGTACAGCGCTAACATGAATCACGTAATAGGTGTCTTATTATCATCATAAATTGCATTTTATACATGTAGAAAGTTGGTGTAGGTACTCATTTATTCATTGAAATTGATAGTTGCCATGGGAACATCGTTATCGTGGATAAAATTGACACAATCTTTCTCGTACCCCGATTTTATCAGAAACTGTACCATTATCGTTATCTTTCAAAAGTAACTGCTTATGAAAATCAGGTACATATAAATTAACTGTACTATGCAGCTGGTTTATGTTATATGTAATTAAGCCAAAACAAGTCCTAGCCTATGGCACGATTCTATTTTAATGACTAAATTTCATTTTTTTTTAATGCCACTTCTCAGTCCAGATCAGTGGCTGTCTCATCAGAGGAGTATTTAGCCATCTGTTCATCTTCATCATCACTCATCTCTTCGTCTGTGTCCTTGTCAATCTGATGACAAACATCTTCTGGAACCTCTCTGCCTTCAAACCATTTTATGGTGTATTGGCCATTCTCCATTATCCGTCCATTGTCCTCTGGTTCCCAGGCATTGGGATTGGATTATGTTGCTCTCTTCCACATAGAAGCAACAATGTTTGTTTGCTTCAGTTTTTTCATCCCAAACACAAAACCACAAATTTAATGAACCACAAATGGTTGTGGCTAACTCAGTTTCCATGGCTTCAGCTATGTCGAGGAGGAGATTGGGACCATACTCTGTTCAGAGTGTTGGTGCTGCTTAAGCAGTCTCCTTGGCTATTGGGCACAATCCTGGACGGGTCGCCACTCCAACACAGTATACCAGCATGCTGGCCCTCATTTTGCCGACCTCGGAAGGATGGCAGGCTGAGTTAACCCCACCTGGTATAAATTCAACAGCTGAGCGGGATTTGAACTCAGGACACTAGGATCCAAGGCCCACCACCCTAACCATTAAGCCAACACCAGGCATAGCTATGTGGTAACTCATAGAATGTCCAAAATGGTTCATTATGTCAATGTTTGACAGCTTATCATGCTCTTCAGCCCAAGGCCTCGGCATCGATGTTTTGCTGGCTTGACTGCTCCTCTACATGTTGCAAATATAGCATCCTGGGCATCAGACTGTACATAGCGTTCTACACGTGTTTTTATCTTGACCACTGAATCAGTACATCGAACCCTAAATTAACTCCAGTAACACGCTACCTCTGCCAGTGCAGTAACACTGTCCCTCTGCCAGGGCTTCAACTGTCAGCTCACACGGTAGATCTTTATATGGTGCTTGTTGCTCTTGTATTTTGCCTCTAATGTGGAGCACAGCCTCTGTCACCTTAGAGTCAAAGCAATTGGCAGATTGCTGAGCTGAATCAATAGCTTGGTCCTTGTCCATATGACTATTGTACAAAACTTTTCCTTGCTTTTTGCAGGATTTTGCAATTGCTAAATCAGGTCCAAAATGGTTCGATATCCAATCAGCAAGGGACTGGACACTATAAGCTGAAGCGTCAACTTTCAAATCATTCAGTGTCGATTTGCAGCATATATGGATCGACTTCATGAATTCATCCCGGCTGTCTGTGATAACACATTCCCTGACATCATCTTTGAGGATTTCAAATGCTTTTGTATGAGTGTCCCTGAACTCACTACATTCTATATTTCCAGATGTTGAATCGCACTCCCTCTGTGCTCTGTTCAAATATGTCTTGCAGCAAAAATGGTGGTCCTACACTTCGTTTGCATTGAAATTGTGGCAAAAATGGTGGTACTTCACTTCCTTTGCATTTGCGATTTTTCTGAACATACGGGAGTCTTGAAGTATGACAGCAGTCTCCTTCACTGCCTGCTCATTGTCTTTTGTTTCACAACTATCTAGAAACGCAACTGTTCGATTAATCATTTAGCATTTAAAATTGCAAAAAAAAACATAGGTAGTCTGAAATACCCCAGATGATGTAGTTTCCAGATGAGAAACTTGAGAGCAGAATACCCTTCCAGGGAATTGCTCAGTTGTTTCTGGATTGATGTCCTCCTTTCCTACCGTCTCTCCATTTTGTGTAAACTCAAGAGAAATTGTGTTGCTGCCACTGATTTGATGTTTATTTTTACTACGTACATACATCTACCTCCTTTTGGAATTTGGTGTCCCCATATGGAGCCCCAGTCTAATAATGCAATTGGCTAGCATTGAGAGAGTTAAGCTGTGTTCGTATGATCGCCTTTCCTGAGCAACCTCACGACGTCGATCTACTTCTGGCTTATACTATCACCTCCCTTGAAGCGAGAAGAACCGACATCTTCACCAACTTCGCGAAATCGTTGCTTCTTTCTACTCGTCATCATAATTTACATCCCCCCTAGACACCAATTATTATCCAAAATGCGGTTGAGAAACTCACATCAGATCCATATCCCTTAAATGAGAACTCAGAGATACAAACAGTCTAGTATTCCTACTCTAATGCAACTGTTAAATTCACAATAAAATAAGGTGCACCATTATTGTTTTGCCAGAAGCCCTCATTGTCAACAATCTGTTTTGCACTGTTATACATTTCACAACTTTGATGTGATTATTGAATGTTTTCAACTTTTTAATGTCTCTTAAAGGTCCCATGACAATCAAAACTTTCTAGTTATTTATATATTAACTTGACCTTCCGAGTGAAGAAATCACCCATGTTTCTTTTTTAAAATCAAAAATGGGATAATTAGACCAATATTTTCGAACATTTCTAGTGCTTTTCACAACTTGCTATGCCCCGCCCCTCAAAAAAGTTGACTTGAGCGAACCGCAGGTCACGTGACCATTCATGTCATCTCCAGAACGTGACTCGCACAGAGTGGATTGATTAGATGTCGCGCACCATATAAAGTACGTACAAATGCATTGTGCACATGTGTTTGCTAACTCACTGATCGTCTTAATTCCTGTGATTGTTTCGCGGAAAAGAAATTTTGCTTCTGAGCCGTGTATGCACAACAATCACGAGGCAATTATTTATCCCTTTACTACCTTGTCGTAGTCGTGTACAAATCCAATACATGTATGCACAATAAAGGGCTATACCATGTCCACAAAATATTGAATGTGACTGTTGAACATTTCCATTAAAAAAGAAACTTACAGGGACATACAAGTAAAATACTAAAGATTAATATTGCATCATTTCAAGGTGCAAGGAGATCATTTTAAAATCAAACAATGTGAAAAACCTGCACCCACATTTTGCAGCTTATTGAATTGTTCGTTGAAACCAGCCTGCTGGGATAGGTACGATTCCACATTCATGCAAGCCAGGTATGGCTGCACTCGACATACATGGGTTTATTCTAAAGTGAAGGTACTGCTTCCATTGGCTTGCTATTCGTTAACATTTAGCCAAAATGCTGTAATAAATGAACAGGAAAAATATGTTGGCACAACTTTGAAAGACAAATTTATCTGTACTATTACACGGCCTCATAGCCTCGGGACTCTTACGCATTGACTTATACATTGTGTGCATGCTAATACAAGTTACTTGTCAACTCTAGAGTCTAGACTCGTCCGATAAATCCGTCTTCCGTCCGACTAGTCCGATAAATATGACGTGCTGTAGCTTTCTTTTATTATTCTCTTTTCTTCATTGTTTACTACTGGCGCTACATGACGACAGTAGGAATAAAATAAATAAAAATGCAACAAAATGTCAGATTTATCAGACTACTCTCGACAATTGTGTCACAAGGTGTGCTCTGCACACAAGTTTTCATCGTATCCGGGCAAGGGAGATTGCTTCGTTTTATGCACGGAGAGATACGGCCGATGACATGGGCTGGCCTTGCTTGTGATTCATTCGCCACGGTGCAACATGTCAGCTACGCTGCGCTGCGCTGGTCACGTCACCTCACTAAAATATTTCTCATATCGAGCAGTATGCAAGTCGAATTTACATTATTGAATTACGAATAGGATTTAGTCTAACCAGTTGTTATTGCCAAGTCTTCCTTCGATGTCCTCCCGATCATCATGAGCGCCGGGAATTTCATGACCATTTTCCTCTGCTTGTCCTGCTTCGGGCTCGAACTGGTAAGGCCGTATTTCATTTCCAGCTGCCTGAACTTCACCTCCCGCGACTACGTTATCCGACAATTCTCCATCTGATTCAGACCAAAATCCTTCATTTCTCTCACACTCACTGTCGCTACCAGACAAATCAAAGTCCATGTCATCCATTATTCAAAACCAAATGTTTGATTTTTTTTAAAGCAGAAATGAACGAAGCGTTTGAGTCGACCAATCGAATGTGGAAACACACAGGAAGCCAATAGAATCACGTAGACCACCAACCCGAGTCATTTACGTGCAGCCTTTGTTGTTCTGGAGATGACGTCATGTGGGTTACGCCCCTTTCAGTAGATTTCGGCAGAATTTTTAGGGCGTTCCGAAGAGGTTTGTTTTTTTAACTTTACATTTTACAGAATGGGCATTGTGAAAAAAACATTGTCACATCTGAAATCACGATGAAAAACTCCAATAGGACAACAATATAAATATATGCAATTTCAGTACTTTTGGGTGTCATGGGACCTTTAAATGTAAATAATATTACCTGTTTTTTTTCTGATATTCGTATACCAAGTACATTTATTTGTAATATTGTGTCCATTTTATCTGCAATAACCTTGTTATCACAACAATTTTTGGTTTAAATGAGGATATGTATACGTCTACCACCTTTTTACATGTATAAAACACAGAGTTAATGGGGATAACAAGACACCTGTTGGGTGATTCATGTCACACATGCAAATCGTAGCAATCTTTTTCTCAAATTAGAGACAGAATTGTCTCTGATAACCATAATGTCCAATTCTAAATGTCTTTTTAATAGTTACTCATGTCCATCAAGAAGTGGACTTTATGTTAATACCCCACATACATGTGCAGTGGTGATGTTTAGATAACTCCAGATTAAAACGATTTTTTTCGAATTTTTGGGTGAAAAAAACACAAAATTACGTTAAAAAAAGAAAAAAAATCAACTGTAACGGCAATTAAGAAATTGTTTTTCGGAATCCGAACAAAATTCTGATTCAGAAATCATACTCAAACTTCTTGGCCTCAGACATATGATTCAAAGTGTCGTTATTGGCTCTTGGTTCTTTTTTTTTCTTCTTCTTTTTTGTATACCTTGTCGAGGCTCGTGTGAGAGCAAACACACAACGCACATCAAGGGGGCATGAGACAAGAGGGGCGGGAGTGTGAGGGACAAAACAGTGGGGAACAGACACATTATGAGATCTGTGGAAGGGAGAGGGATGGGACGGGGAACATGGGGAATAGAAGATGGACATTACAGGGACTTTCAGGAAGGAAAGCAGGGAATTTGAAGGAAGTTGGCTTGGGTAGAATCTATCTATCGGGGGTAGAAAAGATCGATGATTTGGATGGGGGAAGATAAGAGGTGGTGGTGAACAGCTGATTTGAAGGCCTGGAGGGAAGAATGGGAAAGAATAGAGTGAGGGAGTTTATTCCAAAGGCGGGAAAAAAGAGGAATGAAAGAGTGAAGGTGAGCAGTGATTCATGATTTTGGTAGTTTCACCAGAAGGGGGTTGTTGGCTGACCTTGAGCGCCCTGAGGAAATGTGGTGGGCACAAATCGTAGAGAGAGCAGGGGGGGCAAGGCTGGAGAGGAGACGATAGAAGACAGAAAGACCACCGACCAACCTGCGGTGATTGAGTGAGAGGCCCAAAGACTCAGCCTCATTGCGGGAGATGCCGATGATCTGAAATGCCCTGGTTTCTACAGCGTGAAGCCAAGAAAGGTGGGAGGCAGGAGCACCAGCCCAGAGGGGAGAGCAGTACTCCATCAGGCTATGGACAAAAGCTTTGTAAGTGGTCAGGAGCTCAGGAGGGCCGAGGAAAGACTTTGCACAACGGAGGATTCCCAGTCGGCGACTGACTTTAGAGGCGAGGTTTGATAAGTGGCTTTCCCAGGAAAGGTCATGGCAGATAGTGAGACCCAGAAGCTTGAAAGAAAGGACTTCTTCCAGAGGATTGTTGAGAAAGTGGATGGGGGGGAGTTTCTAAATGGTCCTTTCGAAGAGACATTGTGAGAGTGAGAGATTTGTCCGGATTGAAATACCTGTTCCACATGTTGGACCAGTTTGTGATTTTATCCAGATCTTCAGTGAGCGAAGAAGCTGCTGCTTGCCAGTCTGAGGGATGACCGATGGTACGGCAGGGGGTGGAGTCATCAGCAAAGAGATATAGAGGATTTTCCAGAGAGTAGGAGAGATCATTGATGAAAACCAGAAAAAGAACAGGGCCCAGAACGCCACCTTGAAGAACTCCAGCCTGGACAGGAAGAGGAGATGAAAGAACTCCATTTTGGGCCACACGTTGACTGCGACAGGAGAGGGAGTCTGCGAGCCATGAGTGCAGATGGCCTTGGATACCATGGGAAGAGAGTTTGGTGAGTAGGGCAGGGTGTCAGACTGTGTCAAAAGCACGTAATATATCCAGGGATACGGCTCGGATTTCCTCTCTGACATTGAGGACCTCCATCCATTGTTGGGAGAGCAGAAGCAGCATATCCAGGGTAGAGTGACCTGGTCTGAAACCAAATTGATGATCGGAAATCAAGCCATTGGAGAAGAGGAAGGATTTCATGTCTGAAGCGATGATGGATTCCATAACCTTGCTGATGATTGGGAGAAGGCTGATTGGTCTGTAGTTGAAGGGATCTGTTTTTGCACCTTTTTATGCAGGGCAGTGATGTTAGCAGATTTCCAAGCAGATGGCAGATGACCTTGGGCAAATGAGAGGGTGAATAGAACAGAGAGAGGGTGAGCAAGAGCAGAAGAGCAGGCTTTGAGGACACGTGGGCTGATGCCATCTGGACCGGTTGCAGAATCTGAGTCTAGGTTTGACAGCAAGCTCGCCACCTTGTCAGGAGAAAAGGACACAGAGTCCAGGGACAGTTGGGTGCGACTGGGTAAGGTGGGTAGAAAAAGTGATGGGTTTTCGACACAATATTTCGCTGCAAACACCGAGTTTAGGCATTCAGCCTTTTCACTTGCTGTATCAGCAGTGTGGCCATTTGAGGTAAGGGAGGGGATGGAGGGCGATCATACACCAGAAACAGATTTGATTAGACGCCACCAGGATTTTGAGGAGGGAGAGAGGTTTGAGAGTTCACACTTGAGATGAGAAAGATGTTGTTTTCTGACTCTCCTGAGGGTAGATACACACTTGTTCCCAGCTTTATGGAAGAACTGAGATTGCCCTCAGTTGGGATTGCTTTCCATGAGGCAAAGGCAAGTTGTTTCAGGACAACTGCCTCGCCACAAGCTTCAGTGAACCAAGGGTGGGAGGAAGGGTAGGACAACTGAAGACGAGAGGGGATAAATCTGTGCATGAGGGAGAGCAAGTTTCTTTGAAAGAATTCCCAGGATGAGTTGATGTTGGAGAAAGTAGCGATAGGAGACCAGTCTATAAGTTTGATGGCTGCTTGGAGACCCTGCCAGCCTGCTTGAGTGAAATGCCAGACTCGACGGCGGTGAGGTGGTTCTCTGATAACAGCCAGAGAGATGTCCACTTTGACAAGGACGTGGTCAGAAGAACCGATTGGAGCGCAGAAAGAGCAGCAGATATTGTCAGGGAAATTTGTCAAAATCAGATCCAGAAGAGATAGAGTAGCATTGGTTGAGGTCCAGGTCGGGAAGTTGACCGATTGAGTCGCAGAAAGCTTTTGCTGAGGTGCCATGACAGGTGAGAGAGGTACCCACACATAGCCAACTGGCATGATGACAATTGAAGTCGCCACATTAGAGGAAGAGAGTTTGGATGAGAAGATAGAAGTTGGTCCATGTTTTTGGATAGTGAGGTGTAGATGGAGTCATCACTGTTAGGTGGACAGTACAGTACACATGTAAACATGAGATGGGAGTGGAGGGGAAGCCATAGCCAGAGGTATTCCTGGGGGTGTGGGGGAGTGAGAGCAGTGCATGGAGAGTGAGGAATAGAGTCTTTGATGAAGAGAGCAACTCCTCCACCAGGACGAGGCTCAGGTCTGTCATACCGGAGGAGGGAGTAACCAGGGAGAGATATTTGGGAGTCAGACATGTCTTGGGGGAGGAAAGTTTCTGTTTGGCAGATTATGTCTGGTTTGTCAGTGACAACCTGTATGGAAAGATCTGAAAGGTTTGAGCGAAGGCCCCGGATATTTGAGGTCCACACTTTTAATGAAGAGGTAGGGGAGGAGGCTTTGGGTGCAGGGGGGGAGGAGGGGGAGGGTAGGACAAGGGACGAGGAGGGGAGGTAAGGAGGGTTGTTGAAAGAGTGTGGGGGATTGCAGAATAGCTTGGGGTGGGGCCGATTGAGGAGGAGAAAAGGCTCTGTGGAGCTGGGGGAGAGGGGGGGACAAGAGAGGGGGAAGAAGGCATTTGAGGAAGTGGAGTGAAGAGATGGAGGTGAGAGGGCAGTGGAAGGAGGCAGCTTTGTGGATGATAGGGGGGGGGAAACTTTGAGAAGGATGAGTGAGGGGGTGAAAGGTGGGACAAAGGTGAGGGGGGAATTTTTGAGAGAGGTGAGAGGGAGGCTTGGAGGAAGAAAGGTGTGATGGCTGCTTTGAGAGTGAGGGGTGAGAGGGGTGAGTTGGCACCGAAGTTGGAAAAAAAGAATGGTTGATGGAAAGCGAACATTCATAGCAAACTGTGGTTTTTAAAAGTTTTAGGTCAGAGATGCGATTTAACACAATTCTTCATTGATGCAATAAAGGCGAATTCAGAGAATGGAGAGATGAAACGCTGTAACAGTTGGATTTTTTAGGCAAGGAATGAAGGAGAGGTTGAAATCAGAGCAGTCTGTTAAAATAGCAAAAGAGTAGTACATTATGATACAGCTAAGAGTACCACATGTGTGAGAGAGGAAGATGAAGCATTATAAGATATCGTTTTTGTTATTATTATGAATGTTTGAGAGAGTTTTCAACAGATTAGGTCATGGAAGTTTTGCAGAAAAAAATCGAGGAAGAAGAAGAGGAGGAAGAATAAGAGGAAGAAGAAGAAGAAGAGGAAGCAGCATCAGGAGAAAGGTAGCGGTTATTTATTTTTTTTAAGATAAAAAATAAAGAGATTTGTTGGGAGAAATGGGGGACCTTAGGAAGGTAATGGGGAGAAAAAACAAATAAAACGATCGTACACCGAGGCGAACCGGTAGGCCTCAGCCTCGGCCTCAAGCCTCAAGCCTGGGACTCAAACACAAGGTAAGACAACGTCGCCAAAAACTCAGAAAATAGCACGATTTTTGAAACAAAACCGAACTAGGAACACACAGTAACATGTTGGTGAGAAAAATAAACAGTTAAAACAGGACAAATAACGACCGGAAACTTATCTTTGAGATCATCAGCAGAGAGCTCCTAAGGAGACCTCTCGACGCTCCAAACCCGGAACCGGAAGTGACGGCGGTGAAATTTGCAAAGGGTTCTTGGATTAACTGGACGACATCATCATGAATTGCCTCGTCTTCAAAAGCTCTTGACCCCAAGGTGCTCTTTTACACTGATGCCCTTGACGAGTTGTCGTCATCATACTGTGCAGCCAATCGTCTGAGGATTTCAACAGGTTTGATATTTTTGTTGACCAAAAATTCCATAATTATTCCCTGCTCTCCCCTTTTTATCGCTCATTTGCCGCCATCTTGATTTTTCAACACATGATTAGGCCTACTGTTACCTACACTATAAAAGCCTATATGATTCTACCTTTCATTTTTTTTGAAACATTCAAGGTTGAATTTGAAGCACACACATAATGTTATGAAAATGGATGTGAAATGTGCATTGTAATTAAACTCCTGCTTCTCTCTCTCTTCAACCTCCTAAATGGAGAACCCATATCTCTTAAGGAAGATTATTCTAAGTCAACGTTGTGAGACTAACCTAAGCTGTTGTAATATTTGTCAAGGCAATCATAATCCACCCTTTGCAAATTTCAACCGTGTTTGCCGTCTCACCAAATCACAAGCCCCGTTACTCAATGATTTCCCCAGGAATTCTAAGAAGTCTATAATGTGGCCATCCATCATCTGTAAAACAAATACTCATCATGTATTTGATATGGATATTTTTTAATTCCCGTTTTCGTTGCTCCAACACGGGGGCTGGTGCTGAATACTTGTGCTTGGATGAGAGAGGGTTTGGGTGTAACCCTTCTGAATACAAATGTTCCATTTCTCCTTCAGATTCGGGTCAAACTGCAAGTGTATTAACATGTATGGCTGGAGGATGTACCATCTTCAGTTGATCCCCAAATTTAATATCCAATTGGATTACCTCTTAATTACTGTACCATCTCTTAATTGTTGTATTCTTAATTACTGTACCACACATTGCCATCGTGTTGCAGCAATGGACTCTGATTGAACTTTGAGCACATTCTCGCTGATGGATTTGTCTATGTTGCATAATGGCCATAATATAAAGTGTCCATCCTTCCAATATAAATGTGTTTGCACACTGCCATGTGTCTGTTTGCACATTGTGATGTGATACAAAGCCTGGTGTGGGCTTTGTGATCAGGGTGGCTAGCTTGGGTTCCTAGGGTGCTGAGAGTGAGTCCGTTGGCTGCTGACTTCAGACCAGGTGGGGTTAACTCAGCCTGTCATCTTTCCGAAGTTGACAAAATGAGTACCAGTGTACGGATTTAGGGGCACAGCATCAGCGGCATAGTCGCACCCCCACAAAATGATAGCTACATGACAGCCAAGCTGCTGTACGCAAGAAGAAGAAAATGTGATACAAAATGATAACTGTGAAAAACTGTTGCCATCCCTTTTAGTGGTTACAACCATCTGTTTCTGAATGCATATTGTGCGGAAGGGTGCTCGCTTGAGAAAGTAATAAATGGGTAGAGGATGATGAGAGAGAGAGAGAGAGAGAGAGAGAGAGAGAGAGAGAGAGAGAGAGAGAGAGAGAGAGAGAGAGAGACAGACACAGAGAGAGAGAGAGAGACAGACAGACAGACAGACAGACAGACAGACAGAGTCAGTCTGGGAGAATTGGGACGATAAACATGAGTTCACTTCCATGGAACTTCAACCTGGGAGGAGGCCATTAGGCCTATCAAATCCTGTGTTGTGGTTGCCAATGTAATGTTGTTTGTCCATGCTCTATCCTATTAAAATACTGAGTGTTAGTCAAGGAAGTTGCCCATACTATTTTAAAATTCTCCAGTATGATTCAGCGACGATTCGAACCACCAACCTCCCAAACTCAGAGCGTCCCAAACTTAGAGCGGGTGCTCTAAGCAATGGGTCACCAAAGTGTGTGTGTGTGTCATCCGTCCATGTCAATATTTGTCTATAAAATAATTATATGGTCACTTTTCAGTTATGCTTAATTTTCATGATTCGCATCATGGGGCAGCTACCAACCAACACATGCTGTTGCATAAAAATGAAGTGAAAGGACTTCTAACCCCCCCCCCCTCCCCCCGGAGTTGTGTATCGTCAACGCTAGAAAATGGCAATGGAAAACGGATTACTCTTTAGTAATGTACTCGGTGGTGTTGTTGACTGATGTGGCACCTGCGGGGAAATGCTTTGTGCATACAGCAAGTTGGAGTAAATCGAGTTTCATAAAACCATCACTGTAGCTCATGGACAGTCTTTCCTTTTGTGGTCTTTTGAATGATTTACAGTCGTCTCAGGGAGCATAAATCTTTCAAGCATCTCGGTGTTCGTTGTAGAAATGGCCCGGACATTGCGTGAAAACTCTTTTCATGGGATGTGTATTTATGGTATTTAATATATATATATATATATATATATATATATATATATATATATATATATATATATATATATATATATATATATATATATATATATATATACGTGGATGTAAAATATATAAAGTTTATTTTAAAATGTGTAAACCCATCTCTCACTGACCGACTTTCCTTTTCCTTTTTGTTCTGATGTAATTGCCTGTAGCCTGGCTTTGCCAAGGTGTTTAAAAGCTTCATTGCCTTCCTATTCCCATTCCGACTCGCATTTCTCAACACCACTTCTCTGTCGGTATTGATCGCACCAAGTAATGGGCCCCTACGGCCCTTACTGGACCTGGCTACTCCATTCAGTCCCTTTAATTATTGCACGCAGTGGTGCCTGGTAAGCTTCGTACGTGCCCAGCGGTCCAGAAAACTGGGACCTGGCAAAGGTACAAAAGCCAGCTGAGACTGCGCACACACACCGAGCATATCTACTTGGCTGCGTATACAGGAATTCTGTTACTCCAGGATAAAGGGTGTGGTGAGGTCCTTGCATCAACCATTTTCTTTCACATTCAAACCCACATTACTGCCTGGCGATTCATAAAATTGGAGAATCAATGGAAGGATTCAGAATTCGATGTTCATTGAGTTTTTTTTGGGGGGGGGTTTTGTCTGTTTTTGATAATTGTGTTTCGGTCGAGCATAAGAGCGAGGAGGAGTTATTTCTTCGAATACCTCTCCATGGTTCCAATATCATGTTCTCCCAAGGGATCTCGGCATCATCTTTCCAAGTGTGTTGCGAATAATTCCACATTTATTTTATGCCTGCCTTTGAAAGAGCTGCTCTTCGGTGTTATTATAGCTTAAGTCTGTTAGGTCTGCTCATCTAATGATTACCTTTTTTTTAATTAAGATTTGGACAGTCAAAAAACCCCCAGGTTAATCTGTTGTCACTCCCATTCCCACCAATGAACCACTGAAGTCACCTTTCATCGCAACGGTGCAAGATTATTGATTTAAGCAAATGTGGTACAAACTGCGCTTAAAATGTTTCAGAAAAAAAATATTAAGGTCACTCTTCCTCTGGTGCACTAAAGGCTTACGTATCTGTTTTTGTGGTTTCACCAGAACTACTATCAGGATTACCAGCATGTCGAGCAGTGTGGTTTCTTGCTAAAGCTGCTTATATACTGACCAGTTGTCCAATATTACAGGCTTATCAATTCCACAATCAGCTTTGCTAAATAATACCTTTGTATTGCATACATTTTTAAATAGGATGAGAAGGGTGCAGGTTGTGCAAGCAACATCCCTCCATCTTCCAAGGTGGTCTTTAAATTGACCTGTTAGGCATCTTATTTGTTCACATAGCTCCATGATACTGAGATCCTGGGTTCATTCCCATATACTGTGCTGATTTGGCAATTGTCTCTGAGTGTTGTTGTAATTCGTGTAAAAGTGCACTAATGTCTTCTGATGTCCTTGTCCTACGTGTGATACATGTACAAGCTCCACTATGAACATTAGAAACTGTTTAGAAATACAAATGATGCAGTTTCTAATGTCCTGAAGTGACAGGTACGTCTGCACTTTTGTCATGTTTGTTCTCTGCAATGAAGGTGAGAGTCACCTGTGAACTGAGCATTTAGTTTTGGAGGCTGCACCTGAGCTGGATTATTACGTCTAACCTCAAGCTTCAAATTTGCCATGAATGCGCTCTCAGCACTTTAGCTAGAACATCAGTCAGGCTTATACAATAAATTCCCATGAGGGTTATATATCAGCCGCTTCCTTTGTTGAGAAAAATCTTTAAAGTGTCAGTTCCATTGGTCCATACCACTTGGGATGAGCAAAACGTGCTTGCAGATATTTAAAACCTTCACTTTCAGTTTTGCCAGAAAAGCATTCTCAGAAGCGTTGCCATCATCCACAAACTCCATGCTTAAGTGACCCTATAAGTCAGACCTCGGTGCAATACTCTCTACAAATAGGATCCGTTCATACATTAGTGTGCAGCACGTGACTTCTGATTTGTATCATCGCTCGGAATGTGGCTGCGCTGCTGATTCGGTGCCCCCAGCAGGCTCGGCAAGGAATTTGTAACTTGGCCAGGGCACCGGCAATAACTCACCTTCTCTTCGTTTATAAGACGCGTGGAATTTTTTAGCATCTACCGCTATAGTATTCGAGTAAACTTGTCCCTAGCTTTGTCCGACAGGATGGTGCACAGGTAGCATACCTATTTTTGAGCTGTATAGTCTGTGTTTGGTTCATAATCCGAGTATAAACTCAGATTGGTGCTTCGCAGGCAGGGTGTTGCATCACAGAGTGTACCGTCCCTCAGATGGAAGTTGACAGTTTCAGCGAGGTGTCCCGTCCACAAGCATTAACGAGGGGATGTTAAACATCTATACCTGACAATTTTCTTGACATCATCATGAAGCGAGCAGAATTTCTCTGTCTTTAAACTAGTCACTTCAGAACCATTGTATTCATACGTTTCCCTCACAAGGAGCTTCGATGCATGAGGAGGCCATTAGGCCCATAAAAGCCAACACTATGATTGCCAACAGCTTGTTTGTCCTTGCTCTTTCCTTTGTAAATGCTGAGCATCAAGCAAAGAAGCAGCACGCATGACACCACTTGGGTGACACCAACGCCACTTTTTTAGTCTTTGATATGACTTGGCTGGGATTCTAACCAGCGACCGACCAGACTCGGTGCGGACGCTGTCACCATTGTGCCACCGTCATGGAGTTACATTACGCCACCATTCTGATTCATGTTCTTCAACACAAAACTGACAATCTCAATTTGAAGAAAATTGCAAAGGATCAGTTTTTTTTTTTTCAGAGAACTGATAAAAACACTTTTCTTGAGGACTCATTCATTCAGGATCTCTAACTATCATCAGTGACCAAGATTCCAATTTTCCACTTTCCCTGATATTTTTTTTTTTTATAATTTTTGAGCTATTTTATTTTTGTCAGAATTGTGGTCATTCTGGTTTGTTTTATTGTTTGTTTGTTTTCAGAGAAAATTTATGGTAATGTTTTTTTTGTAATTTTTTACAACCATATTTGTTTTGTCTATTATTCAACCATGGAACTTGTACTTGGTAGTTTATGATTAAATTTCTGTGAACAATCTAGTGTTTAAATGTGGCCCTTACAACTCCAGATGAGACTCTAACTCCAATTTATATGACACCCAACTCCAGATACGATGTTGACAACTCCAGATGAGACTCTAACTCAAACTATATGACACCCAACTCCAGATACGATGCTTACAACTCCAGGAGGAGGATATTGGGACCATACTCTGTGCAGAGCATTGGTGCTGCTTAAGCAGTCTCTTTGGCTATTGGCCACAATCCTGGACTGGTCACCACTCCAACACAGTATACCAGCATGCTTGCACTCATTTTGCCGACCTTGGAAGGATGACAGGTCGAGTTAACCGCACCTGGTATTAATTCAACAGCTGAGCGGGATTTGAACTGAGGATCCTGGGATCAAAAGCCCACCACCCTAACCATTAAGCCAATACCAGGTATTACAACTCAAGATGAGACTCTAACTCCAACTATATGATGCTTACAACTCCAGATGAGACTTTTACTCCAACTATATGACCCCCAACTCCAGATATGATGATGGAATGAGGCCATAGCATCTGTCTTTGTAAAGAACCATGCTTCTTCCTGTGAGTTCAATCAAGATTTAATCTTTGGTTGGCAGCACAAAGTGCTCTCTCTGAATCGCCTTATTCAGGTCCTTGAGGTGTATGCATAATCTGATTTGGCTGTTAGTCTTGTCTGGTATAACAAGATAGTTTACCCACTCTGTAGACTCACTGATCTCTTGATAAGTCCTTGTTGCTCTTGTCTGTCGAGTTCTACTCAGAGCTTCTCCCGGTCAGCAATTGGTACATCCCTGGGCACACTAATGACTGTTACTGCATCCTCTCAGATTTGGAAAGAGTGCACACGGACGGTGGGCATCCTACTCCCATAAATGGTGATTTGTGAGTCTGTTGTACCTGCCCTTTGAGTGTGGTTCCACTTGATTCTGATCTGATATACACATGCTTTACAAGACCCAGTTGGAGACATTCCTGATGCTTCAGTAGTGCTGACTGGCCATCTGGTATGACTTCAACTGTGGTAATGAACGTCTGCCCCTTGTGCTTGAGTGTCACACACCATAAACCTAGGCAACGTAAGACTTGCTATTATAGGCTTTTTCGAGTCGCTGTGCTGCTCGTCAGATGTGGTTTGGGCTGCAGGCATTGATTGTGATAGTCCTTATTAGTTATAATGTTGGTGTCAGTAGCCACATCAAGCTTGAAGAGCACCTGACATTCATTTATTGCCCCTGGTATTATCCAGTCTCTTTGGTCCTCAGAGATGGACATAGCTGGTGCAGCTGCTGTGAACATGACTGTCCCGATGAACAGATTTGGGTTATTGTCATCTGACTCCTGTGCAACTGCATGGACTGTTCCCTTGGCTGTTGCTCTCTTCTTTGAACAACACCGTGCCTGAAAGTGGTTTGGCTTGTTGCAGGCCAACAGAGCTTGTCAAATGCAAGGCAGCTACATTGTAGTTGTGTACTGCAATTTTTTTAATACAAAGTCAAGGCTCATGGAAGAGTGAGAATACTGAATAGATCAGGACGCAATAGAACAAAAGGAACAGTAGAGAGAGAGAGAGAGAGAGTGAGGAAACATCAACAGCAGGGCGAAGGACAAAATGGACAATGGACAAATAAGGTATGTGGGGGAGGGAGGAGCGGGAGGAGCGGATGCATTGGGTGGACAATACGGATACAGAAGGAAACTCTCAGGAGGGAAGACTGGAATTTTATATCTTGCGAGAATAGTGACTAGATCACAACAGCCAGATGACAGCCCCCATATGGCTTGTCCACGGAATGAGATTAGATATGAACACAATAGGTATACGATGCATATTTCTGATGAATGCAGACAAAACACCAAGGGGTCAAGCATTGTACTGATGCAAGATGAAGTGTTCAATCAAACTCCCTTAATGGCCTGTTGAGATCCAGGAATATGTTTTCAACGTTGGGAGAGATACCCAAAAGGAAGAAAAGTTCATATTATCCTCCTGCAAGTAAATTATTGAATCAACAGACCACCACCTTCTGCGAAGTGACATTTGACAGGATGCCGTTGAATGTTTCCAGTTCAAGAGAATCATCGTCTTTGCTGTCAATCCATCAAATAAATCCTTTCTGTGCAATTTGCATGAAGGCACTGTCGACCTGCTTGTGCAGATGAACTGCCCTGGTGTACAGTATTGGTAGCCTTCAAACACACCTGCAACTGATCCTTCTGGAGTCAAATGTAACTCAGTACGGTACATCGATCTGTCAGTCCAGCATCCTGATAATGTTTGCCATTGATTGGCAGCAGCGTGTAGATGGTGAGAAATGCTCCAGTCGTCAACTCGTGCTTTGGAGTCTTTTAGTCTTTTTGACTCTCATTTACCGGTAAAAGGATTTCTTATCAAAGAGCAAACGTTTCCTCATTCACGATTGAAGATGTCGAAGGTCCTTGTGCTGATTTCCAAATGCTTTGGACTTGACCGTCAGTCCGTCATCCTTGGATGTGCCAGCTCTATGGTTTAAAACTCTCCTTTCACTGTTTTCATTAAAAAAAAAATTGTGCACAACACATGGCTACTGGTTGCATTCTTTCTAGCAGTGTGGGTTAACCACTGATACAGTGTCTCCTGCAGGTTAGGACAGGAATTTGCCAGGGTATCGCCTAGAGTCGTGTACTCTTTGCGAAATACACCACGGGATCTATAACGCCGACCTGCAAATGATGCCAGACAGGACTTCCGGATGGATATCCCATCCTATGGACTCATTAATGCAATGCCATACCTGCGAAGCACCAGGATGACAGTTCATAGTCAGGTTAAGAAAAAAACTGAAAACACAGTCGAGGCAGCTCAACGGTAAGTGTTCTCCATAGGCACCATGCTGTCGGAATTCTGAATCATAATAAGACAGATTTTAACTACTTTCGAAGGAAACAGTATTGCACTAAAGTTATTCCTCAGCGATCGCCAACCTCATTATTTAAAAAAAAAAAATTCAAAAACATGAACATCATATGAAGACTCTGCACTTTTTATATCGAACCATCTCATCATAATGTGTTGTCCAAAGGAAGGTGCAATAATATGGCATAAGTGTTGTTTTACTGTTTCAGCTTGGCACATTCCCTGGCTTCTCTCGAAAAGGAATACAATGGAATGCAATCAATTGAATCAGGATCTTCCAGGGATGTGATGCACATCTTTTCCCAAGATGGAAGTTGATCCAAAGTAGAAATGTGGTGCACTTATCCAGACAATGCAACATATTATGTGATTGCCCTGTCATTGTGTTCACAGGTGGCAAAAAGCGTATCTGTTCAACATCTGCTAATGCTATTGAATGGTTAGTGAATAAGGACATTAATTTAATTTTTTTTTTTTTTTTTTTTTTTTTTTTTTTTTTTTGTATACCTTGGTCGAGGCTCGTATGAGAGCTAACACACAACTCACAGCAAGGAGGCATGAGACAAGAGGGGTGGGAGTGGAAGGGACAAAACATTGGGGAACAGACACAGGTGAACTGTGGAAGGGAGAGGGATGGGGATGGGACGGGGAACATGGCGAGGAGAAGATGGACATTACAGGGACTTTCAGGAAGGAAAACAGGAGAATTGAAGGAAGTGGGCATGGGTGGATTATCGGGGGTAGAAAAGATCGAGGATTTGGATGGGGGAAGATAAGAGGTGGTGGATGCTGCTATTCTCATACCATGTGAACAAGGAAAAATTAACCACCTACTTGTTTAATGTTTTGGTTCTACAAGAACCTAGACAGTATTGTTTGATGGGTAAAGTCTCAAGGAGATAAAGACGTATGGTCAACGTACAGTACGTTCGAAGACGGAGCTTCAAAGCATACTTTAGCCTCTCCCTGAAGGATAATTTGAGGCCGATACTTGTTGTAGGGTTTGTTTCTAGAATAAGCGCCTCCAATTTTTAATAGTACCCCAGAGTTTCTTAGACCCCCTCGGAGTACTAAACCACCATTTAGGTTTGTTGTTTTTTTCCTTCCTTTTTTTTTGTCTGCCAATGTCTGAGCTGTATCTCACATCTGGCTGGAATCTTTGGAATAATATTTTGCATCAATAATGGGAATACAACATATTTGGAATTGACATAAAAAAAATTTGACCTTTATCTTATGTTTAAGCTCATGACCTCATTATGGACATTTTAACATTTTGTCACCATAACTCAACTAAGGTTTGTCTCATCAGAATGAAATTGCCCTCTTTAGATAGCCTTGAGTAAGGCGCATTTACGATTGATTTACTTCATATCCCTCCAGGTTAAAGGTCAAGGTCAAATGGTGGTATGAAAAAAACAAAGCGTTTTTTTTTTGTCATCGCTCAATTTTGCCAACACGGAATCTCAAAGACCGCCCTTCCATGAGATCCATGCATTATCATAGTGTATGTGCACTGAAGTTGTGCACCTGATGTTTGATTTGCGTCATTGACCTGCGTTTTTCGGATTGTGACCTAATTAACTAAACACACCTTTTTGATCATAACTTGAAAAATTTCCCTTCAATTTTCATGACGTTGAGTTTTGTCGATGAATTGTAGATGGAGACACATTTTCTTAATTTACACACTATCCCAAAATGTTGAAGGTCAATGTCATATGATGATCCGAAAATAATATATGGTCCACGAGTGCCAGGGGAGGCTTACGCTTGGTTATCGCAGATTTCTAATTGAAACTGTCATTAGGATCTATATACATATTATATATGCAGAAGCGACTGAGTTCCGTATCCCTCCATCCTTAAGATACATACGATGCATTAACCTTCATTTTGCACTTCGATCCTCCTTTCCATTTTATCACTCTTCTTCTGGATTACCTTGCTTGGCATTCCCTTAATCCCTTCTGAGCACATACCTCATGATGCTGACATCCCATGTTATATGTTAATTTGTTCACTTCCCATTAATATCCTTTTAATTCATATATTATACATTAACACCGATTGCTCTTGTCCTCATGTGATGTGTTTACAATCTAATCCTTGAACCAAAGTCACTGTTAAAAAAAAAAATCAACGAACTATTTAATTAAAATAAATAAATAATCTTTCCTGAGCTCCCTTTTCCTTATATCCTCCCTTTGCTTTATTTCCTTAAATTTAACTCAGTCCACCTTTCCCTGCATATGCAATATTTGGATGCTGTCATGTGCCGAACTGTGTACACTCAGTTCAGAATGTTTTGGGGTTTCTTTTTTTTTTTTGGAAAAGTAAAAGTGAACAGGTCTCCATGGCAACAAAGTAGAGTTTATACGCTGGAAGATTCACTGTGAATGGGCCATGATGGGGGCAGAGAGTGCCATTAATAACAGCACTTCCATCAAGAGCGGGGAAGGAAAATCCATTGGTCTTAAGTACATTGTGTCATATTGAATGGAATTGTTTTTTGTCTTTTGTTTTTTTGCTGTTAGGATGTTGATGTTGGCTGTGTATCATTTCCAGCACAGATATTCGCGTTTCAGAATCGTTCTGAAAACATCCTGCACCATTGGGCGTGCGGAGGATTCTGAGTGATCAATAGCTTGCGTCCTTTGTCATTGTCAGCCACGTTTCTGGGTTAAATTCCGACCCTTCCGCAGCTGTTATGCTGACTTGTTGTTGAGGTTCCATGAGCGAACTATTTACTGCGATCATAACGAGAGTTTCATCTTGCTTGTCTGCTTTGAATTCCCAGGACCGTTCAACAAATGGCTCACCCAAGGGAGCTGGACGCATTTAAGGAATGCGCTTGTATTGTCTCTGATCAAAGCTTTGACTTGTCACAATTAGGTTCAGCCATCTTGTGTATGGGACACGATCAGCTTGTTTCTCTCGAAAGCCATGTCCTTGCTTGTCTTTATCAATGTCCGTCTCATTCTGTTAAACGTGACTGGATGCCTTTTGTGTCCCCATTCAAAGCAATGCTATGGGCACCAATCTTGTGCCACATTTAGAGAAAAGGTGATTAATGCACTAATATTGGTATATTTTCCAGAAGTGAAGGCTGGAAAAGGTTCAGGTAGGTAAGTATATTTTTTTTAAGTCTGATAATAGTTGGGAATTGGATTGTGAGGAATACAACATTTGATGGTGTATTCTTTACACGAGCCGGCCGGCCAAAAAAAATCCATCAAAGCCGGAATCATTCTGTAATTGTCTGCTTTGTCTCTGAATCAAAGAACATAGCGGTCTTGTTTGATAGTTTAGAGTGATAGTTTACTGACCGAATGCCTTCTTGTTTGGTTGCTTAGGTCTTTGTCCCTTTGTTTCTTTTTTAATGGGCATTCCTTTGTCGTTTATTCTATTTGCCTTCTGAAAATTCACTGTGAATGAGCCGTGATGGGGGCCAGAAAGTGCCATTAAGAACAGCACTTCCGATGTGTAATGCCGTTACACTTGGGGTATAATCTGCTTTGTGTTGCAGTACATGCTGAGAAGGCAATGTGGCATGATTATAATTGGCGAAATTGTATTTTCCTTTTTGATCGTCGTCATATTCATTCCACAACACTATTTGTTTCCTTCTGGTTTTCATGTTGCCGACTCCTCCAACATCACGTCTCATCATTCACATCACCTCTCGAGCGTCCACGCAAAATGGACATCAACTCGGTGGTGCATGTTCATGTGAATGTGCATATTTAACTCCTGGTACATATATATATATATATATATATATATATATATATATATATATATATATATATGTGTGTGTATATATATATATGTGTGTATATATATTATTATTAGAAGTAGTAGCAGTAGTATGTCGTTAAAATTAATCAAATATTTAATTTATATTTTGGAAGTGTATTCAAATGGTTCCGATCTTTGTAATTGTGATGTCATCATGGAATGAAAGCATATGCCAAGATGTGGTGACTTAATTAATACACGATGTGGTAGTACAGCAACATTGAAAGTATGTCGCAGGTTTCATCATCAAATTTTAAAACGAATGTTACAAGAACAAAGCCTGTTGTTGTTTTAGTCATTAAGGAGGCTGGCTTGGGACCTTAGGGTCCTGAGTTTGAGCCCCTGTTTGTTTGTTTTTTTGTACACATTGCCGAGGCTCGTATGAGAGCTAACACACAATGCACAACAAGGGGGGCAGGAGACGAGAGGGGTGGGAGAGGGAAGGACAAATCGGTGGGGAACAGAGACATTAGATCTGTGGAAGGGAGAGGGATGGGGCAGGGAATTTGAAGGAGGTGGGTTTGGGGTGAATTAACGGGGGTAGAAAAGATCGTGGTTTTGGATGGGGGAAGATAAAAGGTGGTGGTGAACAGCTGTTTTGAAGACCTGGGGGGAAGAATGGGATTGAAGAGAGTGTGGCAGTTTATTCCAAAGGTGGGAAAAAGAGGAATGAAAGAATGAAGGTGAGCAGTGATTCTTGATTTTGGTAGTTTTAACAGAAGGGGGTTGCTGGCGGACTTTGAGCGCCCTGAGGAAATATGGGGGGGGCGAGACTGGAGAGTAGAGGGTAGAAGACAGAATGACCACCGACCTGCCTGCAGTGAGAGAGTGAGAGGCCCAAAGACTCAGCCTCACCGCGGCAGAAACAAATGATCCTAAATGCCTTGGTTTCCGCAGCTTGAATCCGAGAAAGGTGAGAGGCAGGAGCACCAGCCCAGAGGAGAGAGCAATACTCCATCAGGCTGTGGACGAAAGCTTTGTATGTGGTCAGAAGTTCAGGCAGGCTGAGGAAGGACTTTGTGTGACGGTGGATTCCCAGTCGGCGACTGGCTTTGGAGGCCAGCTTGGAAATGTGGCTTTCCCAGGAAAGATCATGACAGAAAGTGAGACCCAGAAGCTTGAATGAAAGGACTTCTTCCGAAGGATTGTTGATAAAATAGATGGAGGAGGTTTCCAAATGATCCTTTCGGAGAGACATCATGAGAGTGTGAGATTTGTCAGGATTGAAAGACATGTTCCACGTGTTGGACCAGTTTGTGAATTTATCCATATCTGCAGAGAGCGAAGAAGCTCTTGCTTGCTGGTCTGAGGGATGACAGATGGTACGGCAGAGGGTGGTGTCATTAGCATCGAGATAAAGAGGATATATATATATATATATATATATATATATATATATATATATATATATATATATATATATATATATATATATATATATATATATATACATGCATACATACATACACAGACACATGACAGAAGTAAATAGACACCTTAAATTCCTTCATTTCATCTGTATCATGCAGTTTTATTCAGTGATTTGTACTAATATTCGACTATTTATTTGCAGAAACGAGTTCCTGGCTCTGGTATAACAACTAACTATACCCCAAACCCAGGGAGCACACAAACTTTCCGATTTTCAAAGAGGACGAATTGTTGGCCAATCTGAACATGGAGTCAGATAGCTCAGAACCTTGGCATTCCACTTTCTACGGTCAATCGGGTGACTGTGCAAGTCACCAATGAAGGCAAGGAATACACAGCTTCCCATTCTAGTCAACCTGGGCCCTCAGAAAAGTTTCTTCAATCTGTCATGCTGTGCATTGAGAAAACTCCTATTGCAAGGCAGCAGATGTTGCATAGGAGGTCCAGGTTAGCTCAAGAACTACCGTGCCGTACCTTCATCAAATGGGCTACTATGGGAGAGCAGCTCAGAGAAAACCTCTTCTTTGACCAGCCAACATGCAAAGGAGAAAGAAGTTGGCTGAAGAGATGGCCACCAGATCCCTTGGAGTTTTGGCAAACTGTCATTTTTTTCAGATGGGTCCCAGTTTCCTCAATTTTCTGACAGTGGACGTGTATGGTTCTGGAAACCTCCCAGTCAAGAGTTCTCTTTGAACCGATTGCAGCCAACTGTCAAACACGGTGGTTTTTCAGTGACGGTGTGGGGAGCAATCTGGAGCGCTGGTCAGTCAGAGCTTGTGGAGTGTGTTGGCAACATCAATACTACGAAAAACATTTCTCTCCTTGAGGATGGACTCTTTCTCCACTGGTCAGATGGTCAAAGACAATACTGTTCATGGAGGATGGAGCTCCATGGCACACTCCAAAAAAAAAACCAAAGAATGGCAGGACAGAAATGGGATCAATTGACTTCCATGGCCAAGTCAGTCTCCTGACATGAATCCCATTGAACACCTCCTAGCCATATAGGATCAAGCTGTGTGGAAAAAGTCCAGGAAACCAACATCACGGGCAGAATTCCGAAACCTTTTGTGTGAAGCCTGGGCAGAAATCCCACAAGAGAAAATTTTGGAACTCGTTAATTCTATGTCTAAAACAGTAAAAGCGTTAAAATCTGCAAATGGCAAGTCGACCAAATACTCGTGTATGTATTACCAGAGAGTTGGTGTCAAAGCCACCCAATGCTCGCCTGTTTATACATTTATCGTTTTGAAAAGACGAGTCTAATAATATTTTTTATAAAGCATTGCAGTGAAGTCTGATCCAAATAATTTTCAAGTAATATATGTATTTGTATATTGTAATCAGTAAAAAAATAGTGTGGCAGATAAAAACATAAGAAAGGAAATAACTTGCACCAAAAAACTTTGACATTTTCACACTCACGCGGGGGTATCGCTATAGCTCTATGTTCTTCGAACAGGCGAGCTAAAAATGATCATTCGCCTTGATGGGAAAGATGGGTCGGCCTCAAGGAAACCCGATAAGACAAGATCAAAAGACTGTTTATTGTTGAATTAACACCAGGTGGGGTTGATTCAGCCTACTGTCCTTCTGAGGTTGCTGAAATGAGTACCAGTGTATTCGGGTCATAACCATTAATGGTTAGGGTGGCAGACTTGGGATCCTGGGGTCCTGAGTTCAAATCCTGTTTGGCCGTTCAATTAATACCAGGTGGTGTGTTAACTCAGCCTGTCATCCCTCCGAAGTCGGCAAAATGAGTACCAGCTTGCCCGGATGATTGAGCCATTCGAGTATCAAGCGTCGGAGTGCTGATCTGTCCATGACTGTACTCCTTGCCAATGAAAATGCCTCAGCAGCCCAATGCACCTTTCCAGCACAAAATGAATGGTATAATTATTATATGATTATATTACAAGAGCAACCAGTTCGCACGAAATTTGATTAAAAATTTGTAAAGCTGACCGAAGACATGCATTTTGTGCTGAATCAAACTTGTAGGAACATTGTGGGAATAATGAATTTGTGAGATTTGGTCGACAACTGAACAAATGCCGATTCAAACAATTAGCCCTGCAACACATTGGCAATGTGTATGCACAAACTTGACCAATCATGAGATGTGAGGTTGTCGACTACCCACCTACCTCATCTGCCAGGTCGTGCTACTTTATGATCTTTTACAATTTGAAAAAAACGGAAAAATGCAAAAAAAAATCACCTAAGTCTTTTTGGATGACATGTGACTAGTATTCAATGTATAAGTCCAGAAAACGGGCTGTCACAGATCCTCATGTTACAGGGATGCTGGAAGTAGTGCATCTCTTTTGAAGGAAATACACGTGTAAGGGGACAGCTTTCACAATACATCGTGAGTGTTGTAAACTTCCATAAATCCATCCTGGAAATTTTGATCTTCCCTGATCTATTCAATTCATCTCTTTCAATTTGTCTTTTTCATTCACTTTGCTGCATGGAGCAAAAGAGCTGTTAAAGACTGGTTGTTGATTTAAGCATTAGCCCCTACTTGACCACTTTCACGCTCTCTGTGCTACTGTGATGCCAGCCTGTACAAATTTCCTTCTTTCCATATATATCTCACTTTCTGCCTTAACGAAAATTTCATGACTTTTTCAGGTGGTAGGTTACATGCTGTGTGTACAGGTTTTTCACTCGCCATTTACGATTTCCTGATTTGTCAATTGTCACTCTGTCAGTGGAGCAACTGCATGAACACTTCCTGTGGATTGATGCACCTATCTGTAATAAAGATGGCCGAGGTCACTTGCGCACGGAGGCAAAAGCCATCCCTCTTGCTTGACACTCTAGGGCACTTTGAGTCATCACAAAGATTTTGCAGTGCTTTTCCTCATTCGGCGCTCTCGATAATTCACAAAAAATAATTTCCACCAGACTCGGTGGCATGATGATTAGAGTGTCCGTTCTGAGTCAGGGTGGTCGGCGATTCAAACACGGCTGAATCGTTACAAAAAATTAAAAAACGGTCCATGCTGCTTCCTTATTTGATGTTCAGAATTTTAAAAGGATAGAGCACGAACAAACATCCAGAGGTTTGAAATACGAGCGCATGCTTCCATGGCCCTAATGGCCTCCCCCTACGTTAAAGGTCCTCGTAAGGGGACATATTATCCCCAGGATGAATGAGTGTCCCCCAAAGTTTCTGAAAAATGACATTGCAGCTCTATTTCCACGAGGATGCTCTTCCGGCACCATGCTTCATCAAAGTGTGCAGTCATGTCTCCAGATGTGAATAAGACCAGGCTACAGCAGTGGGGATTGATTACTCAATATTTGAAGCCATTTCCATCAGGAATCAAGTGAAAATGCCATCGTTTCTCGACACGCCGATGATACCATCAATTATAATTTCCTTTGCATTTCTGGAAAGTTAAATCGTTGAACACATGGTGTGCATTCTGAACATGAGACATCCTGGTGACAACACCTCGGGCACCACACGGTACAGACAGACCTTTCCTTACATAACTGCATTTGCAAAGTGACTTAATTTCGAAAACCGAAGCAATCCAGATGTTAACAAGTTTACTTCACTCTGTTTGTCACGAGATACAATTCTGAGATCCTCATTTTGACACCATCCACCTGTTATCAATGTCACTGCAGGTCTTCATCACCCAAGGGAAGATCTTTCATCTCAAAAACCAGTACATTATTCTCCATGCTTAATTATGATTGACCCCCACCTTTACCTGTAAACTTAATAAATGACTTGCCAAATGACTGCCATGGGCGTCTTTCCACGTTTCCACTTGGGTGCCTGTTTACCATCCAAGCGGAGGTCTCGGCTGCGGAAGGACGGTTTGAATTGCAGTCAGAAATCCAGATATTTGGAATCTGGCTTTGCTTGCAGCTTCATGCAATTCCAGCAACGGTCTAACAGAATAATCCCAGCATGTCTTCACATTCTCATTGGTTGGTTGAAATGTACCGTCTGGCTTCGGCCCTTGGTGCTATGCTACCTGAATGCGATATCTGCCAGACATCATTGTAACGCACCCCATGTTGCCTTAAGAGTGTATGACAAGCTAAGTGTGGAGTGTCAGCAACCTCAGCAAGTATGGTGAAGGCCAGGAAGTTGTGTTGGAGAATCAACTTCCATCACCCCAAAATATTTTCCTTTCATCATCCTTTGGTCCATTTCCGCCGCTGGTGTATCTCTTGAATAACATTCTCTCATTTATCCGAGGGACGGGCCCAGAAGATTGGGCATCAACCTCCCACCGCCCAACTCCACCTTCCCAAACACACGTGGAATATGATTACCCCTACATTACAATAGTAATAATTACAAATATTTCCTTCGATGAACAAGATGGTTATGAACCTTTTTGCCTGTCATTGTGATGTTCATGTTCGACACGATTCTTACCTGTCAGAAACTTGCTTTCAGGAGTAAGCATGAGATGGATTCCGGAGGGGGGGGTAGTATTGTCTCACTGGGAGCCATTTTTGTTCAATTTCATCCAAATGAAAGTCTCGGTCGCTGCTTCGTCTTAACTCTTCTATCAAAGCATGTGGAGTGAGCCGTGGCTTGGAAATGCATTCAATGTTTTGAAGCTTTTTATTTTTCATTACCCAAGTATTGTTTTTCACGACGGATCGATTTTTGTTTCTTTTCTTCTTCCAGACAATTGTGGGAAGTGACAGTAGAGAAGCCATGTATGGTCAAGCCTCTGTTTTCCATGCTTCACTGGAGTTGTATTGCTCTAGCTAATACAGCCGCACTTTGAAAATGTATAATGCGCAATTCACATTACTTAAATAAGAGTGTGACCTGATTTCAACTTTTTATGACTGTCTACAACCGTCGCTGTTAAACCTGCTTCCCCCAAACTCTCCGCACTAACCTTTCCCAATCCCCATCCGCAAATTTCAATTTCAAGCAAAATCTGAAGGATCTGGAAATGCCAAGATCGAGGAGGTGTTCTGATCATGTGCAACTGGAAGGTTTCCTTCATTCCAGCATTCTCAACAACACCATTCTGTTTCATTCGTATTTCTTTTTTTTTTTTTTAGTGCACAGAGGCCTTTGTCTTCAGGGATGTGAAAGCCACCTCTGCACCAGAGGGTCTTCCATCCGACGTCACTTTCTTTCTTGATTTATTGGAAATGGCCACAGCCAACACTCATAAACCTTTCCTGAGGCTCCAATCCTGCGAATATTACCTGCACATCAACATGAATGCATCCAATCCCATCATATCTCAGAATCTAAGCAGATTCGATCCCAGAAGCGTTTGGATGAAAGACCGCCATGGAAGGCCTGGTTGTGTCCATGGAAGGATAAATCAGTTATTAGCTTGTTCGCCACTGAGTTGTCTGTTTGTGGATTTGTTCCCGCGTGGAGTTGCTTCGGACTCATTTCATCCGAGTGAAATGCCGGCAGGGAGCACTCTATCTCAGAACATGTCATCCTTCAGGTCGAGACTTTAAGCCGGTTGTCCCGTCTGCAATTGTGGAAGCTGGATTTTGCAGTTTGTTAAAAATGGGTTGCCATTGTATGTCGGTCCATGAATTATTCGTCAAAAGATTGAATGTGATGTGTAGGTCAATTACAGAAGCGATGTGGATGGAAGGATTATGAGGAGAATCGGATTAGTGCAAAGAGGATTGGCGAATTGAATGATTAAGTTAATGGGTTAAAGATGCAGATAACATCTCAGAAAGAAAATATGATAATTGAGGTAACACCGGTGGTGGTCCAAATGGCCATCTCCTTTGTTTAGGTTTCTGGTGCAGCATGGATATCCTTCTGGCTAATACCCGAGAATGTAAATTGTCTTTTGTCCAATTGTTATTGGGTGTCCTCTTTATGTTACAAACCTGTAACTTGTCTGCCCGATTGATGATCCAACAGTATATCTGCTGCTCTCTGGCCATTTGTCTCTCCATTTTCTGAACGACTTCTCCCCCCCCCACCCCCTCCATTCCTCCAGGCCTTCAAGGTGATTTCGACACACTTTAATCCTCTCATCCATTGAGACCTACTCAAGTCAGTGCAATGCCGATCAATAATGTCTTTCACTGACGCATCCCCCTTGTTTTGGTGAACAACTGATCGCTCCGTCAGTGCACACCATTGCTCACCCTCTCGGTGGAATTCTCAAGGACTTTATCTTAACTATTGCCATGGTTTTACATTTGATGCTAATACACCAGAAGAAGGTCTTGAAGTGAAGATAAATACTAGGGTTTAGGATTTTACACGGAACTTTGTGTTGTCGACTGGTTTTACACCCTACTCTGTGTTGTCCACTGATGTTACACCCGACTCTGTGTTGTCTACTGGTTGTACATCCAACTCTGTGTTGTCCACTGATTTTACACCCGACTGTGTGTTGTCCACTGGTTTTACTCCCGACTCTGTGTTGTCTATTGGTTTTACACCCGACTGTGTTGTCTACTCGTTTTACACCCAACTCTGTGCTGTCTACTCGTTTTACACCCGACTCTGTGTTGTCTACTGGTTGTACATCCAACTCTGTGTTGTCTACTGATTTTACACCCGACTGTGTGTTGTCCACTGGTTTTACACCCGACTCTGTGTTGTCTACTCGTTTTACATCCGACTCTGTGTTGTCTACTCGTTTTACACCCGACTCTGTGTTGTCCACTGATGTTACACCCGACTCTGTGTTGTCCACTGATGTTACACCCGACTCTGTGTTGTCTACTCGTTTTACACCCGACTCTGTGTTGTCTACTGGTTGTACATCCAACTCTGTGTTGTCCACTGATTTTACACCGGACTGTGTGTTGTCCACTGGTTTTACACCCGACTCTGTGTTGTCTACTCGTTTTACACCCAACTCTGTGCTGTCTACTCGTTTTACACCCGACTCTGTGTTGTCCACTGATGTTACACCCGACTCTGTGCTGTCTACTCGTTTTACACCCGACTCTGTGTTGTCCACTGATGTTACACCCGACTCTGTGTTGTCTACTGGTTTTACACTCAACTCTGTGTTGTCAACTGGTTTTACATCCAACTCTGTGTTGTCCACTGATGTTACACCCGACTCTGTGTTGTCTATTGGTTTTACACCCGCCTCTGTGTTGTCTACTGGTTTTACACCCGACTGTGTGTTGTCTACTGGTTGTACATCCAACTCTGTGTTGTCCACTGATTTTACACCCGACTCTGTGTTGTCTATTGGTTTTACACCCAACTCTGTGTTGTCTACTCGTTTTACACCCGACTCTGTGTTGTCCACTGATTTTACACCCGACTCTGTGTTGTCTACTGGTTGTACATCCAACTCTGTGTTGTCCACTGATTTTACACCCGACTCTGTGTTGTCTATTGGTTTTACACCCAACTCTGTGTTGTCTACTCGTTTTACACCCGACTCTGTGTTGTCTACTCGTTTTACACCCAACTCTGTGTTGTCTACTCGTTTTACACCCGACTCTGTGTTGCCTACTCGTTTTACACCCGACTGTGTGTTGTCTACTGGTTTTACACCCAACTCTGTGTTGTCAACTGGTTTTACACCCAACTCTGTGTTGTCTACTCGTTTTACACCCGACTCTGTGTTGTCTACTCGTTTTACACCCAACTCTGTGTTGTCTACTCGTTTTACACCCAACTCTGTGTTGCCTACTGGTTTTACACCCAACTCTGTGTTGTCTACTGGTTTTACATCCGACTCTATGTTGTCAACTGGTTTTACATCCGAGTCTGTGTTGTCTACTGGTTTTACACTCAACTCTGTGTTGTCAACTGATTTTACACCTGACTCTGTGTTGTCAACTGGTTTTACATCCAACTCTGTGTTGTCCACTGATTTTACACCTGACTCTGTGTTGTCTACAAGTTTTACACCCGACTCTGTGTTGTCAACTGGTTTTACATCCAACTCTGTGTTGTCAACTGGTTTTACACCCAACTCTGTGTTGTCTACTCGTTTTACACCCGACTCTGTGTTGTCTACTCGTTTTACACCCGACTCTGTGTTGCCTACTGGTTTTACACCCAACTCTGTGTTGTCTACTGGTTTTACATCCGACTCTATGTTGTCTACTGGTTTTACATCCGACTCTATGTTGTCTACTGGTTTTACACTCAACTCTGTGTTGTCAACTGATTTTACACCTGACTCTGTGTTGTCAACTGGTTTTACATCCAACTCTGTGTTGTCCACTGATTTTACACCTGACTCTGTGTTGTCTACAAGTTTTACACCCGACTCTGTGTTGTCTTCTGGTTTTACACCCGACTCTGTGTTGTCAACGGGTTTTACATCCAACTCTGTGTTGTCTTCTGGTTTTACACCCGACTCTGTGTTGTCAACTGGTTTTACATCCAACTCTGTGTTGTCGACTAGTTTTACACCCGACTCTGTGTTGTCTTCTGGTTTTACACCCAACTCTGTGTTGTCAACTGGTTTTACATCCAACTCTGTGTTGTCTTCTCATGTTACACCAAACTCTGGGTTGTCGACTGCTTTTACACCCGACTCTGTGTTGTCTGCTGGTTTTACATCCAACTCTGTGTTCTCTACTCGTTTTACACCTGACTCTGTGTTGTGTACTGGTTTTACATCCAACTCTGTGTTGTCGACTAGTTTTACACCCAACTCTGTGTTGTCGACTAGTTTTACACCCTACTCTGTGTTGTTGACTAGTTTTACACCCTACTCTGTGTTGTTGACTAGTTTTACACCCTACTCTGTGTTGTTGACTAGTTTTACACCCTACTCTGTGTTGTTGACTAGTTTTACACCCTACTCTGTGTTGTTGACTAGTTTTACATCCTACTCTGTGTTGTTGACTAGTTTTACACCCTACTCTGTGTTGTTGACTAGTTTTACACCCTACTGTGTGTTGTTGACTAGTTTTACACCGACTCTATGTTGTTGACTAGTTTTACACCCGACTCTGTGTTGTTGACTAGTTTTACACCCTACTCTGTGTTGTTGACTAGTTTTACACCCTACTCTGTGTTGTTGACTAGTTTTACACCCGACTCTGTGTTGTTGACTAGTTTTACCCCCTACTCTGTGTTGTTGACTAGTTTTACACCCTACTCTGTGTTGTTGACTTGTTTTACACCCTACTCTGTGTTGTTGACTAGTTTGACACCCAACTCTATGTTGTTGACTAGTTTTACACCCTACTCTGTGTTGTTGACTAGTTTTACACCCTACTCTGTGTTGTTGACTAGTTTTACACCCTACTCTGTGTTGTTGACTAGTTTTACACCGGACTCTGTGTTGTTGACTAGTTTTACACCGACTCTATGTTGTTGACGAGTTTTACACCCGACTCTGTGTTGTTGACTAGTTTTACACCCGACTATGTTGTTGACTAGTTTTACACCCTACTCTGTGTTGTTGACTAGTTTTACACCCTACTCTGTGTTGTTGACTCGTTTTACACCCTACTCTGTGTTGTTGACTAGTTTTACACCCGACTCTGTGTTGTTGACTAGTTTTACACCCTACTCTGTGTTGTTGACTAGTTTTACACCCGACTATGTTGTTGACTAGTTTTACACCCTACTCTGTGTTGTTGACTAGTTTTACACCCTACTCTGTGTTGTTGACTCGTTTTACACCCAACTCTGTGCTGTCTACTCGTTTTACACCCGACTCTGTGTTGTCTACTGGTTGTACATCCAACTCTGTGTTGTCTACTGATTTTACACCCGACTGTGTGTTGTCCACTGGTTTTACACCCGACTCTGTGTTGTCTACTCGTTTTACATCCGACTCTGTGTTGTCTACTCGTTTTACACCCGACTCTGTGTTGTCCACTGATGTTACACCCGACTCTGTGTTGTCCACTGATGTTACACCCGACTCTGTGTTGTCTACTCGTTTTACACCCGACTCTGTGTTGTCTACTGGTTGTACATCCAACTCTGTGTTGTCCACTGATTTTACACCGGACTGTGTGTTGTCCACTGGTTTTACACCCGACTCTGTGTTGTCTACTCGTTTTACACCCAACTCTGTGCTGTCTACTGCGTTTTACACCCGACTCTGTGTTGTCCACTGATGTTACACCCGACTCTGTGCTGTCTACTCGTTTTACACCCGACTCTGTGTTGTCCACTGATGTTACACCCGACTCTGTGTTGTCTACTGGTTTTACACTCAACTCTGTGTTGTCAACTGGTTTTACATCCAACTCTGTGTTGTCCACTGATGTTACACCCGACTCTGTGTTGTCTATTGGTTTTACACCCGCCTCTGTGTTGTCTACTGGTTTTACACCCGACTGTGTGTTGTCTACTGGTTGTACATCCAACTCTGTGTTGTCCACTGATTTTACACCCGACTCTGTGTTGTCTATTGGTTTTACACCCAACTCTGTGTTGTCTACTCGTTTTACACCCGACTCTGTGTTGTCCACTGATTTTACACCCGACTCTGTGTTGTCTACTGGTTGTACATCCAACTCTGTGTTGTCCACTGATTTTACACCCGACTCTGTGTTGTCTATTGGTTTTACACCCAACTCTGTGTTGTCTACTCGTTTTACACCCGACTCTGTGTTGTCTACTCGTTTTACACCCAACTCTGTGTTGTCTACTCGTTTTACACCCGACTCTGTGTTGCCTACTCGTTTTACACCCGACTGTGTGTTGTCTACTGGTTTTACACCCAACTCTGTGTTGTCAACTGGTTTTACACCCAACTCTGTGTTGTCTACTCGTTTTACACCCGACTCTGTGTTGTCTACTCGTTTTACACCCAACTCTGTGTTGTCTACTCGTTTTACACCCAACTCTGTGTTGCCTACTGGTTTTACACCCAACTCTGTGTTGTCTACTGGTTTTACATCCGACTCTATGTTGTCAACTGGTTTTACATCCGAGTCTGTGTTGTCTACTGGTTTTACACTCAACTCTGTGTTGTCAACTGATTTTACACCTGACTCTGTGTTGTCAACTGGTTTTACATCCAACTCTGTGTTGTCCACTGATTTTACACCTGACTCTGTGTTGTCTACAAGTTTTACACCCGACTCTGTGTTGTCAACTGGTTTTACATCCAACTCTGTGTTGTCAACTGGTTTTACACCCAACTCTGTGTTGTCTACTCGTTTTACACCCGACTCTGTGTTGTCTACTCGTTTTACACCCGACTCTGTGTTGCCTACTGGTTTTACACCCAACTCTATGTTGTCTACTGGTTTTACATCCGACTCTATGTTGTCTACTGGTTTTACACTCAACTCTGTGTTGTCAACTGATTTTACACCTGACTCTGTGTTGTCAACTGGTTTTACATCCAACTCTGTGTTGTCCACTGATTTTACACCTGACTCTGTGTTGTCTACAAGTTTTACACCCGACTCTGTGTTGTCTTCTGGTTTTACACCCGACTCTGTGTTGTCAACGGGTTTTACATCCAACTCTGTGTTGTCTTCTGGTTTTACACCCGACTCTGTGTTGTCAACTGGTTTTACATCCAACTCTGTGTTGTCGACTAGTTTTACACCCGACTCTGTGTTGTCTTCTGGTTTTACACCCAACTCTGTGTTGTCAACTGGTTTTACATCCAACTCTGTGTTGTCTTCTCATGTTACACCAAACTCTGGGTTGTCGACTGCTTTTACACCCGACTCTGTGTTGTCTGCTGGTTTTACATCCAACTCTGTGTTCTCTACTCGTTTTACACCTGACTCTGTGTTGTGTACTGGTTTTACATCCAACTCTGTGTTGTCGACTAGTTTTACACCCGACTCCGTGTTGTCAACTAGTTTTACACCCAACTCTGTGTTGTCGACTAGTTTTACACCCAACTCTGTGTTGTCGACTGGTTTTACACCCAACTCTGTGTTGTTGACTAGTTTTACACCTGACTCTGTGTTGTCGACTCGTTTTACACCCGACTCCGTGTTGTCAACTAGTTTTACACCCAACTCTGTGTTGTCGACTAGTTTTACACCCAACTCTGTGTTGTCGACTGGTTTTACACCCAACTCTGTGTTGTTGACTAGTTTTACACCTGACTCTGTGTTGTCTACTGGTTTTACACCCGACTGTGTGTTGTCTACTGGTTGTACATCCAACTCTGTGTTGTCCACTGATTTTACACCCAACTCTGTGTTGTCGACTGGTTTTACACCCAACTCTGTGTTGTTGACTCGTTTTACACCTGACTCTGTGTTGTCTACTGGTTTTACACCCGACTGTGTGTTGTCTACTGGTTGTACATCCAACTCTGTGTTGTCCACTGATTTTACACCCGACTCTGTGTTGTCCACTGATTTTACACCCGACTCTGTGTTGTCTATTGGTTTTACACCCGACTCTGTGTTGTCTACTCGTTTTACACCCGACTCTGTGTTGTCTATTGGTTTTACACCCGACTCTGTGTTGTCCACTGATTTTACACCCGACTCTGTGTTGTCTACTCGTTTTACACCCGACTCTGTGTTGTCTACTCGTTTTACACCCAACTCTGTGTTGCCTACTGGTTTTACATCCGAGTCTGTGTTGTCTACTGGTTTTACACTCAACTCTGTGTTGTCAACTGGTTTCACATCCAACTCTGTGTTGTCCATTGATTTTACACCTGACTCTGTGTTGTCAACTGGTTTTACATCCAACTCTGTGTTGTCCACTGATTTTACACCTGACTCTGTGTTGTCTACAAGTTTTACACCCGACTCTGTGTTGTCTTCTGGTTTTCCACCCGACTCTGTGTTGTCAACTGGTTTTACATCCAACTCTGTGTTGTCGACTAGTTTTACACCCGACTCTGTGTTGTCTTCTGGTTTTACACCCAACTCTGTGTTGTCAACTGGTTTTACATCCAACTCTGTGTTGTCTTCTCATGTTACACCAAACTCTGGGTTGTCGACTGCTTTTACACCCGACTCTGTGTTGTCTGCTGGTTTTACATCCAACTCTGTGTTCTCTACTCGTTTTACACCTGACTCTGTGTTGTGTACTGGTTTTACATCCAACTCTGTGTTGTCGACTAATTTTACACCCGACTCCGTGTTGTCAACTAGTTTTACACCCAACTCTGTGTTGTCGACTGGTTTTACACCCAACTCTGTGTTGTCTCCTGGTTTTACACCCAACTCTGTATTGTTGACTCGTTTTACGCCCGACTCTGTGTTGTTGACTAGTTTTACACCCGACTCTGTGTTGTCTACTCGTTTTACACCTGACTCTGTGTTGTCTACTGGTTTTACATCCAACTCTGTGTTGTCGACTAATTTTACACCCGACTCCGTGTTGTCAACTAGTTTTACACCCAACTCCGTGTTGTCGACTGGTTTTACACCCAACTCTGTGTTGTCTCCTGGTTTTACACCCAACTCTGTGTTGTCTCCTGGTTTGACACCTGACTCTGTGTTGTCGACTCGTTTTACATCCAACTCTGTGTTGTTGACTAGTTTTACCCCGTCTCTGTGTTGTCTGCTGGTTTTACATCCAACTCTGTGTTGTCTACTCGTTTTACACCTGACTCTGTGTTGTCGACTCGTTTTACATCCAACTCTGTGTTGTTGACTAGTTTTACACCCGACTCTGTGTTGTCTACTCGTTTTACCCCGTCTCTGTGTTGTCTGCTGGTTTTACATCCAACTCTGTGTTGTCTACTGGTTTTACATCCAACTCTGTGTTGTCGACTAGTTTTACATCCGACTCCGTGTTGTCAACTAGTTTTACACCCAGCTCTGTTTTCTCGACTAGTTTTACACCCAGCTCCGTTTTGTCGACTAGTTTTACACCCAGCTCTGTTTTCTCGACTAGTTTTACACGCAGCTCTGTGTTGTCGACTAGTTTTACACCCGACTCCGTGTTGTCGACTAGTTTTACACCTAACTCTGTGTTGTCGACTAGTTTTACACCCGACTCCGTGTTGTCGACTAGTTTTACACCCAACTCTGTGTTGTCTACTGGTTTTACACCCGACTCTGTGTTGTTGAGTAGTTTTACATCCAACTCTGTGTTGTCTACTGGTTTTACAACCGACTGTGTGTTATTGACTCGTTTTACACCCGACTCTGTGTTGTTGTCTAGTTTTACACCCTACTCTGTGTTGTTGACTCGTTTTACACCCGACTCTGTGTTGGCGGCTAGTTTTACACCCTACTCTGTGTTGTTGACTAGTTTTACACACGGCTCTGTGTTGTTGTCTAGTTTTGCACCCGACTCTGTGTTGTTGACTCGTTTTACACCCGACTCTGTGTTGTCTACTCGTTTTACACCTGACTCTGTGTTGTCTACTGGTTTTACATCCAACTCTGTGTTGTCGACTAGTTTTACACCCGACTCCGTGTTGTCAACTAGTTTTACACCCAACTCTGTGTTGTCAACTAGTTTTACACCCAACTCCGTGTTGTCGACTGGTTTTACACCTGACTCTGTGTTGTCGACTCGTTTTACATCCAACTCTGTGTTGTCGACTAGTTTTACACCCGACTCCGTGTTGTCAACTAGTTTTACACCCAACTCTGTGTTGTCAACTAGTTTTACACCCAACTCTGTGTTGTCTCCTGGTTTTACACCTGACTCTGTGTTGTCGACTCGTTTTATATCCAACTCTGTGTTGTCAACTAGTTTTACACCCAACTCCGTGTTGTCGACTGGTTTTACACCTGACTCTGTGTTGTCGACTCGTTTTACACCCAACTCTGTGTTGTCAACTAGTTTTACACCCAACTCCATGTTGTCGACTGGTTTTACACCTGACTCTGTGTTGTCGACTCGTTTTACACCCGCCTCTGTGTTGTTGAATAGTTTTACACCAGACTCTGTGTTGTCGGCTCGTTTTCCACCCGGCTCTGTGTTGTTGACTAGTTTTACACCCTACTCTGTGTTGTTGACTAGTTTTACATCCTACTCTGTGTTGTTGACTAGTTTTACACCCTACTCTGTGTTGTTGACTAGTTTTACACCCTACTCTGTGTTGTTGACTAGTTTTACACCCGACTCTGTGTTGTTGACTAGTTTTACACCGACTCTATGTTGTTGACTAGTTTTACACCCGACTGTGTTGTTGACTAGTTTTACACCCGACTCTATGTTGTTGACTAGTTTTACACCCTACTCTGTGTCGTGGACTAGTTTTACACCCGACTCTGTGTTGTTGACTAGTTTTACACCGACTCTATGTTGTTGACTAGTTTTACACCCGACTCTGTGTTGTTGACTAGTTTTACACCCTACTCTGTGTTGTTGACTAGTTTTACATCCTACTCTGTGTTGTTGACTAGTTTTACACCCTACTCTGTGTTGTTGACTAGTTTTACACCGACTCTATGTTGTTGACTAGTTTTACACCGACTCTATGTTGTTGACTAGTTTTACACCCGACTCTATGTTGTTGACTAGTTTTACACCCTACTCTGTGTTGTTGACTAGTTTTACACCCTACTCTGTGTTGTTGACTAGTTTTACACCCTACTCTGTGTTGTTGACTAGTTTTACACCCGACTCTGTGTTGTTGACTAGTTTTACACCTGACTCTGTGTTGTTGACTAGTTTTACACCCTACTCTGTGTTGTTGACTAGTTTTACACCCTACTCTGTGTTGTTGACTAGTTTTACACCCTACTCTATGTTGTTGACTAGTTTTACACCCTACTGTGTTGTTGACTAGTTTTACACCCTACTCTGTGTTGTTGACTAGTTTTACACCCTACTCTGTGTTGTTGACTAGTTTTACATCCTACTCTGTGTTGTTGACTAGTTTTACACCCTACTCTGTGTTGTTGACTAGTTTTACACCCTACTGTGTGTTGTTGACTAGTTTTACACCGACTCTATGTTGTTGACTAGTTTTACACCGACTCTATGTTGTTGACTAGTTTTACACCCGACTATGTTGTTGACTAGTTTTACACCCTACTCTGTGTTGTTGACTAGTTTTACACCCTACTCTGTGTTGTTGACTAGTTTTACACCCGACTCTGTGTTGTTGACTAGTTTTACACCCGACTCTGTGTTGTTGACTAGTTTTACACCCTACTCTGTGTTGTTGACTAGTTTTACACCCTACTCTGTGTTGTTGACTAGTTTTACACCCGACTCTGTGTTGTTGACTAGTTTTACCCCCTACTCTGTGTTGTTGACTAGTTTTACACCCTACTCTGTGTTGTTGACTTGTTTTACACCCTACTCTGTGTTGTTGACTAGTTTTACACCCAACTCTATGTTGTTGACTAGTTTTACACCCTACTCTGTGTTGTTGACTAGTTTTACACCCTACTCTGTGTTGTTGACTAGTTTTACACCCTACTCTGTGTTGTTGACTAGTTTTACACCGGACTCTGTGTTGTTGACTAGTTTTACACCGACTCTATGTTGTTGACGAGTTTTACACCCGACTCTGTGTTGTTGACTAGTTTTACACCCGACTATGTTGTTGACTAGTTTTACACCCTACTCTGTGTTGTTGACTAGTTTTACACCCTACTCTGTGTTGTTGACTCGTTTTACACCCTACTCTGTGTTGTTGACTAGTTTTACACCCGACTCTGTGTTGTTGACTAGTTTTACACCCTACTCTGTGTTGTTGACTAGTTTTACACCCTACTCTGTGTTGTTGACTAGTTTTACACCCTACTCTGTGTTGTTGACTAGTTTTACACCCTACTCTGTGTTGTTGACTAGTTTTACACCCTACTCTGTGTTGTTGACTAGTTTTACACCCGACTCTGTGTTGTTGTCTAGTTTTACACCCTACTCTGTGTTGTTGACTAGTTTTACACCCGACTCTGTGTTGTTGACTAGTTTTACACCCTACTCTGTGTTGTTGACTAGTTTTACACCCTACTCTGTGTTGTTGACTAGTTTTACACCCTACTCTGTGTTGTTGACTAGTTTTACACCCTACTCTGTGTTGTTGACTAGTTTTACACCCTACTCTGTGTTGTTGACTAGTTTTACATCCTACTCTGTGTTGTTGACTAGTTTTACACCCTACTCTGTGTTGTTGACTAGTTTTACACCCTACTGTGTGTTGTTGACTAGTTTTACACCGACTCTATGTTGTTGACTAGTTTTACACCCGACTCTGTGTTGTTGACTAGTTTTACACCCTACTCTGTGTTGTTGACTAGTTTTACACCCTACTCTGTGTTGTTGACTAGTTTTACACCCGACTCTGTGTTGTTGACTAGTTTTACCCCCTACTCTGTGTTGTTGACTAGTTTTACACCCTACTCTGTGTTGTTGACTTGTTTTACACCCTACTCTGTGTTGTTGACTAGTTTTACACCCAACTCTATGTTGTTGACTAGTTTTACACCCTACTCTGTGTTGTTGACTAGTTTTACACCCTACTCTGTGTTGTTGACTAGTTTTACACCCTACTCTGTGTTGTTGACTAGTTTTACACCGGACTCTGTGTTGTTGACTAGTTTTACACCGACTCTATGTTGTTGACGAGTTTTACACCCGACTCTGTGTTGTTGACTAGTTTTACACCCGACTATGTTGTTGACTAGTTTTACACCCTACTCTGTGTTGTTGACTAGTTTTACACCCTACTCTGTGTTGTTGACTCGTTTTACACCCTACTCTGTGTTGTTGACTAGTTTTACACCCGACTCTGTGTTGTTGACTAGTTTTACACCCTACTCTGTGTTGTTGACTAGTTTTACACCCTACTCTGTGTTGTTGACTAGTTTTACACCCTACTCTGTGTTGTTGACTAGTTTTACACCCTACTCTGTGTTGTTGACTAGTTTTACACCCTACTCTGTGTTGTTGACTAGTTTTACACCCGACTCTGTGTTGTTGTCTAGTTTTACACCCTACTCTGTGTTGTTGACTAGTTTTACACCCGACTCTGTGTTGTTGACTAGTTTTACACCCTACTCTGTGTTGTTGACTAGTTTTACACCCTACTCTGTGTTGTTGACTAGTTTTACACCCTACTCTGTGTTGTTGACTAGTTTTACACCCTACTCTGTGTTGTTGACTAGTTTTACACCCTACTCTGTGTTGTTGACTAGTTTTACATCCTACTCTGTGTTGTTGACTAGTTTTACACCCTACTCTGTGTTGTTGACTAGTTTTACACCCTACTGTGTGTTGTTGACTAGTTTTACACCGACTCTATGTTGTTGACTAGTTTTACACCGACTCTATGTTGTTGACTAGTTTTACACCCGACTATGTTGTTGACTAGTTTTACACCCTACTCTGTGTTGTTGACTAGTTTTACACCCTACTCTGTGTTGTTGACTAGTTTTACACCCGACTCTGTGTTGTTGACTAGTTTTACACCCGACTCTGTGTTGTTGACTAGTTTTACACCCTACTCTGTGTTGTTGACTAGTTTTACACCCTACTCTGTGTTGTTGACTAGTTTTACACCCGACTCTGTGTTGTTGACTAGTTTTACACCCTACTCTGTGTTGTTGACTAGTTTTACACCCTACTCTGTGTTGTTGACTTGTTTTACACCCTACTCTGTGTTGTTGACTAGTTTTACACCGACTCTATGTTGTTGACTCGTTTTACACCCTACTCTATGTTGTTGACTAGTTTTACACCCAACTCTATGTTGTTGACTAGTTTTACACCCTACTCTGTGTTGTTGACTAGTTTTACACCCTACTCTGTGTTGTTGACTAGTTTTACACCCTACTCTGTGTTGTTGACTAGTTTTACACCGGACTCTGTGTTGTTGACTAGTTTTACACCGACTCTATGTTGTTGACGAGTTTTACACCCGACTCTGTGTTGTTGACTAGTTTTACACCGACTCTATGTTGTTGACTAGTTTTACACCCTACTCTGTGTTGTTGACTAGTTTTACACCCTACTCTGTGTTGTTGACTAGTTTTACACCCTACTCTGTGTTGTTGACTAGTTTTACACCCTACTCTGTGTTGTTGACTAGTTTTACACCCTACTCTGTGTTGTTGACTAGTTTTACACCCTACTCTGTGTTGTTGACTAGTTTTACACCCTACTCTGTGTTGTTGACTAGTTTTACACCCTACTCTGTGTTGTTGACTAGTTTTACACCCTACTCTGTGTTGTTGACTAGTTTTACACCCTACTCTGTGTTGTTGACTAGTTTTACACCCGGCTCTGTGTTGTTGACTAGTTTTACACCCTACTCTGTGTTGTTGACTAGTTTTACACCCGGCTCTGTGTTGTTGACTAGTTTTACACCCTACTCTGTGTTGTTGACTAGTTTTACACCCTACTCTGTGTTGTTGACTAGTTTTACACCCGACTCTGTGTTGTTGACTAGTTTTACACTCTACTCTGTGTTGTTGACTAGTTTTACACCCTACTCTGTGTTGTTGACTAGTTTTACACCCGACTCTGTGTTGTTGACTAGTTTTACACCCTACTCTGTGTTGTTGACTAGTTTTACACCCTACTCTGTGTTGTTGACTAGTTTTACACCCTACTCTGTGTTGTTGACTAGTTTTACACCCTACTCTGTGTTGTTGACTAGTTTTACACCCTACTCTGTGTTGTTGACTAGTTTTACACCCTACTCTGTGTTGTTGACTAGTTTTACACCCGGCTCTGTGTTGTTGACTAGTTTTACACCCTACTCTGTGTTGTTGACTAGTTTTACACCCGGCTCTGTGTTGTTGACTAGTTTTACACCGACTCTGTGTTGTTGACTAGTTTTACACCCTACTCTGTGTTGTTGACTAGTTTTACACCCGACTCTGTGTTGTTGACTAGTTTTACACTCTACTCTGTGTTGTTGACTAGTTTTACACCCTACTCTGTGTTGTTGACTAGTTTTACACCCTACTCTGTGTTGTTGACTAGTTTTACACCCTACTCTGTGTTGTTGACTAGTTTTACACCCGGCTCTGTGTTGTTGACTAGTTTTACACCCTACTCTGTGTTGTTGACTAGTTTTACACCCGGCTCTGTGTTGTTGACTAGTTTTACACCGACTCTGTGTTGTTGACTAGTTTTACACCCTACTCTGTGTTGTTGACTAGTTTTACACCCGACTCTGTGTTGTTGACTAGTTTTACACTCTACTCTGTGTTGTTGACTAGTTTTACACCCGACTCTCATTACTTTGTGCTTGTTCTTTACAAATAGACTTTCACTTTCGAGAATCACCGGTGATTCTTCACAAATATTCCACAACACTTGCTATTTTTCACCAGGAATTTCATTCCCTGCTCTTTCCATCGATTTTGATTGCACATTTCTACCGAAGCCAAAGGTTGGTTGAGTTCTACCTGCCCTGCTGTCAGGCAATACAATGCAAAACGTCTCGCAGCTCGCTCATCCATCACATCCTCACCAGGGTTGGGAGGGCAACCTTGTGTAGAATTCGGAGTGACCTTTGAAATTGCGTTGCTCTTCCACCATTGATTTGTCATTTCGGTCATGAAGCTTTTGTGTTGTGTCAACACACACTTGCATGGTGATGGTTAAACCTTGCACACCATCAATCCAAGATACGGAGCATCTGTGCTCCCACACATTGCTGTGTGCCTTACCGAATCCAATGTCTACATGCAGCAAGCTGAATTCGATCAGAATAAGGCGTCAGATGAAGCACACAATTTGGAAGCAACCTTGGGCGGAATAAAGGCTTGTTGAATAATATATTCCAAAATGTCATTATCATATAAATGACTCTCTTCTTGCCATACTCAGCAGTCCTTCACACAGAAGGTCATCGACGTTTGTCCCTGCGTCATTCCTGTGTAGATATAGTCAATGCATTGTACTCGCAATGACATCTTCATATTTGCGAACATCGATTGAGACTAAACTGATATGTTATAATTCAGGACAATTGCATATTTCATTTATATACTTTGTTATAAATAACGAATATGCAAAAATATATAAAGAATATGCAAACAAGAAATCGATGTCATGCAGAGCACGATACTTGCAAAATCCACCCCCCTCCCCCTCTCCAAAGGTTGTCATGGATACATCAAATTGTCCATTTCATTAAATTTATAATTGACAATATTGATCAAAGCTCAGGTCAATCGGATGAAAATGATTATTTTTCAGATTGAAATTGATTATTTTAGAAGTTTAACCTTGAATTGACCTTTGACCTTTTGACCTCAAAAATAGTTGTTTTCCCAACTCAGTGACGCAATATGCATTTGCTGTTTAATTGTCAAGTGAATCAGATGAAAATTGACGATTTTTCAGTTGAAAATTGATGATTTCAGAAGTTTGACCTTGAGTTGACCTTTGACCTTTTGACCTCAAAAATAGTTGGTTTCCCAATTCAGTGGCGCAATATGCAAATCTTGTTCAAATATTCAAGTCAATCGGATGAAAAATGACGATTTTAGAATTTTGACCTCAAAATCAATCGGCTTCTCAGTTGGGACTACCTCTACAACTTGGTGAAGTTTCATGACGATTAGTTTAGAATTGTGACCTGCAGGAGATAAACAAACAGATTAACAAAATATGCCTGGTGTTGGCTTAATGGTTTGGGTGGCGGGCTTTGGATCCGAGGGTCCCGAGTTCAAATCCCATTCGGCTGTTCAATTAATACCAGGTGGGGTTAACTCAACCTGTCATCCTTCCAATGTTGGCAAAATGAGTGCCAGCATACTGGTGTACTGTGTCGGAGTGGTGACCCGTCCAGGATTGTACCCAATAGCCAAGGAGACGGCTTTAGCAGCACCAATGATCTGCACAGAGTATGGTCCCCCCCCCCCCACCAAAAAAAAAAATTGAATGACCAATACACTTAAAAAAATCTTCGATTTTGTAAATAATTAAGTGGCTGTGTGCTGCTGTGGACATATTCAAGTTGTCTGCGTCGGATTTGATGAATAATGCACCCACAACGAGGGGAAAGCTGGGTAACCTCATTGATTGTTCAGTTGACGTACCTGAATCATGCGCACACAAAATGATTTCTATTGAAATCGTCGTCAGTGTTCCTGGAGCAGCAGTTTGCAGAAATCAAAGCCTTGTAGTTGCATTTATTCATCTGCTCCATGTTGCGTGCGATCTGCTTCCTCCATGATGAAATTATTTCTGGGATGACTGCTGTGGCTTACCTGGTACTCAGGTATCTGATATAAGCTGTTAATGCTCGGAAGGACTCTATTGAATCACACTGATATCTCATGTGTTATCTCACTGCAAGACAGTTTGTGGTCTCCAACCGCTCTCCGGATTTCATCTGGTCTCGCACAGCCCTCGGAGTCTCTTCACTTTTTGTCTCTTACCCACCGCACGTGACCGCTATTGTCCCTTTCTTTACTGTATGTGCTTTGCCAGCCAAGTAGTCTTGCAAAATATCATTGACAAATAGACTGCTTTTGTATGTTGAATGTGTGGCCTGGGTTTGAATCTCGACCCAGTTATATACCGTCACCCTCGAGTTTTGCAGACAGCTGCGAGCAGGGCGATCTTTTGGGTGGACGTTAAACTGTGCATCCCAACTGCTGCCATCAGGTGGTGGACATTAAAGATCATAGGCGTCCTTCACGAATGGAAGGCGGTTATCGCCGGCACCTGGAACAAATTGTAAATTCCTGCTCTCACCTCCAGTGGGCACTGCATCTGTGAGACTGCGTGCTCCCAGCAATGACGCAAATCCGCAGCTGCATGTTGCATTTGGACAACGACGACAACAAGGTTCTTAATGTATAACGTTGCCGAGGATCCCATGTTGAAAGTACCATTGTCTCCTTCTGCTGTTGGCATTCCAAGAACATCACATTGTTACCTCCAAATGCCATTGTTACCTGCGCCACCGATGGTGGACAAAGGTTTTGCTTTCACGCCGATTTGTATGTTTTATCTGTGAGCAGGATACCTCAAAGAGATATGGACGGATTCAGACGAAATTTGGTACACAGGTTGAGTGTGTGACAAGGACGAACTGATTCGATTTTGGTTCAGGTCCGAATCCAGATCCGGCCTATCAGTGGGATAGAAAACGTAAACTGTTCAGCCTGGCGGAGGTGTATGCGCTCTCCCGAGTGCCGTTCTAGTTCTACCTTGCTTCTCCATGAAACTTAAGTCGATGTTTAAAGAAATGGAAGAAAACACCGCACACATAAAAATAATTTACATATTAATCAAAGAAAGGTGAACAAATATGTAACTTAGCTTTGTACGTGACACAGGTACGTATGTTTACTGATCTCCAATGTTTTTGTCTGTTCATTTCACAGCTTGGTTTTGTTTGAACATACCTGGCGACTAAGCCGACTCACCCATCCTGCGTTTGTCAAATTTTTAAACCAAATGAGAACCTTTGGCACCGAAGGAAGTTATTTTGCTCATCCATACCTGTGCCATCGTCGCACCCCGGCGCTCTCAATTACTGCAGGTAGTGCTAACGACAAAAAGAGAACTTCCCAGCACACAATAACCTGCCCTTTTCATGAGATGTAGCATCAGTAATATCCACAACCAAAATGCAGACAAAACAGCCAGAATTACATCCGCAGCCCAAATGATGGAATGCTCTCAGAGATTATACGCCCCCTTATTGCCACGACACCAGGACGGCAGCTTTCAGTTCTGCGCATCGAATCCAGACGAGACGGCTCAATGGTGAGCATCCTATGAGTTCAGCTATCCTGCCACGCATATTTCAACACACAAGTACAAAGGACATGCCGTACCTGTTTGCGCTCAAGGATACCGTCATTGTGAGCTGAGGCTTCCAGTTACCCATGCAATATGCAAGGCTGTCATGTAAACATCAACCCTCTTTCTCACCAGTCAAATCCTAAAACATTGATCCTATTGAGTATGTATTTATTGGGTTTCTTAACAGAACAGGTAAGGTCAATTTAAATCTGCCTTCTTTTTAAGAATCAACGACGAGTTACACTTTGCAGACAAAAGAGTTTTTTTTATTTTTTTTTTAATGTTTTGATTCCCAAGTTCTGCAGTGAAAGAATTCGACCAAATACCTTGGTGGAAGTTTGCAGGTCGGTCGACCCGTTTGGCATTTCCAATCGAAGCACATATCTCATCTTCATCCAGAATGCAATATGCGTGCGAGCTCCTTCACGAGCCTTGGATTGCTGTAGAAATATGTTGAAAGGCTTTCGTCGACCTTCGAAGTTTCGAGATCGAAACGTTTATCGAACTTGTATCAATTCCAAGAAGTTAGATTTCCAGCTGGGATTGGTCAATTTTCATTTTAAAGGACAAATTGCCCGGTCAGAAGAGAGAGAGAGAGAGAGAGAGAGAGAGAGAGAGAGAGAGAGAGAGAGAGAGAGAGAGAGAGAGAGAGAGATAGAGATAGAGATAGAGAGAGAGAGAAAGCTAGAGAGAGAGAGAGAGAGAGAGAGAGAGAGAGAGAGAGAGATATAGATATATAGATATATAGATATATAGATATATAGATATAGAGATATAGAGATATAGAGATATAGAGATATAGAGATATAGAGATATAGAGATAGAGATAGAGATATGCATGTTCGCTTTTGCTCGTTGTGCTCCGTGATATCTTGCGCAATTCAGTGGTTGTTCTGAAATGGTCACCACAGTACAAAGCGGTGCAGATGGCAGTGAGATTTAATGGTGTCAAATGTTCACAACTACTGGTTTATCTGTAAATTTCTATGCAAGTCATGTCTGTCTGACTTTTTATGGCATTTGGAACCTGCAAAGACATGTGACAGAAATACTTAGTTGCTTTGGTTTGCATGACCTGGTGTGTGCAAGTCCTTTGGTATTTAAATTTGTGAACATTTCTCCCTTGGCTTGTTTTGTGTATGCCTTGGTGCATGCCTCGGAGAAGGTTGGCTCTGTGCTTTGATATGTGAAAGCTTTGCTGCGGATGTATGCAGGCTGGCGAAGCGGATCCTGCAAGCTCATTGCAGACTCGTATGAGAAAGGTTGTATGACAGTGTGATTGGAACAACGATATTACATTCTCCACCTTTCATGGACCACCTTGCATGGGGGGTCGGATGCAGGAGCACATATTATTGTCTGTTTGCTGTTAGCAGAGAGAAAAGTCCCCTCCTCCACCCCCTTAACCTACCACGCCAGGTGAGTTAGCCATCTCTAATTGATAAATTATTCCAGATGTATGACTGCCGTTACAAGGACCTTCAACACAGGAAAAAGTCATAAGTGAGTAAGCAGCACATACCCTTTCAAAAGTCTTTGATACGACTCGGCCTGGGATCAAACCGCCAACCTCCCATACTCGGAGCAGACGCTCGAATCATTACGCCACTGAGTCTGATAATATTGTGGGACCAGGGCCAGGAATCATGTGCCGGTATGGCATGTGGTTCCTGGTCCCACATCGGTGAAGGATTCTTCTTTTGCATACCTTTCATTCAGTGGAACCCCATCCACCTTTTAATAAATCTGTGGCCCAGTGTGCTACATGTTGGACATTCACTCACTTGCCATTGAGTTTCTCACACTGAGGTCTCTCCACGTTGACCCGATCATGTTCCAAGGAGCCAATTGTATTTTCCTTTCAATTTCCAGGTGAAAATTGGCCTCTTCTGTGTTGCCTCCATAAAGTGAAGTCCTGTGTACAAATGGCTACAAGCAGCAACTAACCGGTGCTCTGATTGACAGTTAGCATTCTGCACAGACACGTGTTCACACTCCCCTGATACAGCACCAATGCAACAAAGGATGGTCCACCATTATGAAGAACTGCCTGGGTTCTGATAAATTATTCATTGGCTCTCGGATCTGTCTTCATTCCCAATTCGAAGATTTTTTTTATCGTCCTTGCCCATTGTGTCCCCAATCCCATTTCAAAAACTCTTGATAAATAATCCATGCGAAATGACTTGAGGCTGAATTTGCTAAAAATGCTTTAAATATATAATATATGTAAATATATATCGTCCAATCTATCCGTTTATCTTGGGAGAAATTTTTTTTTGTTAATTTATAAATGCAAGATGAATTTGTTGACTTTACTCTGCTCGTTTCAAATTGCAGCAAAGATTAGCAAGTTGGGACACTGTGTGTGCGTGTGTGCGTGCATGTGTGCGTGCGTGCCCCTGCCCAATGAATATATATATATATATATATATATATATATATATATATATATATATATATATATATATATATATATATATATATATATATATATATAAGTGCATCTTGGTGATTTTTACCTCTGCCACCGAAGGTGGATGAAGAATATGTTTTCACACCTGTGTTCGCTTGTCTGTTTGTCTGTGAGCAGGTAATTTCAAAAAGTTGTTGACAGATTCGGACAAAATTTGGTGGAGAGGCTGAGTGTGTGACAAGGTCGAATTGATTATATTTTGGTGAAGATCCTGATCTGGTAATTTTGTAACTTTTAAAGTGATTCTTCACCATTGAGAGATGGGGGGGAAAAATACAATGTATAGCATGATATCTCAAAAAGTTGTTTACGGAGTTGCTTTGGTGACAAGAACAAACCGATTCGATTTTGGTTCAGGTCTGGATTCAGATCTTCCCGATAAGTGAGGTACAAAGCGGAAGCTGTTTAGGCTGGCTGAGGTATGCGCTCTATCGAGTGCTGTTCTTGTTCCACTTGGATTTGCATATTCATTCATTCTTTGTTATATAAGCCAGACATATTGCAAATCTTCATAATAGTCTCATATTTTTCAAAAAAAAAAAAATTCACAAATCATGTAATTTGAAAAGTCACTCCCTTTTATGTTATTAATTATTCAAAATGAAAGATGTATTCCCATTTGGTTGTTTTATCACTGCACATGTGGAATAATTTCACAAGCAGTTTGCTGACGTTTTTCCAATCCATTTTGGCTTCTAAAATCTTCACCATTAGGTTGAATCTTCAAACTGGTCTAGCCTTCGATAGCACACGATCCTGTAAAATTTCGGTCCACATGCAACACTTTTGAGCGCAAGAGCACAAGGAACGATTTAATTTCGGAATCTATTCATTGAGCAGGAGCAGTCTGAAATGAAATGGACAATGGAGACAAGACTGGATTTGCAATACTTCAGGTTCTCATCCAACTATTAAATACCTGCACCTTCTGTGAGCAACTTTCAGTGTCGGCGAAATATCTTTCACAATGCTGAGTGTAAGCCCCCCTCCCTTATCAAAAAAAGGGTTATCCCTCCCATACACTCTCGGGGTAAGAGGCCAATTATTTTCTTTTTTTGTGTCCATGACTGACTACCAGCAACCCCGAGTAAGTGTGCAAATTTTGGTCGAGATCAGCCAAGCAGTTTTTGATTATATAAGTTACGTACATACTGTTGTGGCCAAAAATATTGGCACCATGCACATTTTTCAAATAATGCACCATGTCTTCCAGAAAATTGTTGAAATTAAGTGAGTGAGATGCAAGTGCCTGAAATATAAAAATCACTCATTCGACCAGTTTGAATCGAGAAAAGGAGTCATTCTGCTGTTTTGTGTCAATGTGTGTACCGTGATGAGCATGGAGAAAAGAAGGAAAACCAGATAATTGTCTGAGAAGGTCAGACACAAGATTGTAGCCAAGCATGGACAATCTCAAGGCTGCAAGTCCATCTCAAGAGACCTTGATGTTCCTGTGTCCGCCATACGCAATGTTATCAGGAAGTTTAAGGCCCATGGCACTGTTACCAACCTCCCTGGACGTGGCCGCAAGAGAAAACTTGATCGAAGATTGCAGCGAAAGATTGTTCGAATGGTGGAGAAAGCACCACGATCAACTGCCAAACAGATTCAAGCTGACCTTCAGACACAAGGTACGGCAATTTAAACTCGTACCATCCTTCACCAACTCAATGAAAGGGGGTTCTATGGAAGGAGACCCAGGAGGACCTCACTGCTGAGAGTGAGAGACATAAGAAAGCCCGACTGGAGTTTGCCAAAACACACCTGAACAAGCCAAAATCCTTCTGGGAGAATGTCCTATGGACAGATGAGACCAAATTAGAGCTTTTTGGTAAAGCACATCATCTCTATGTTTACAGAAAACAAAATGAAGCATTCAAAGAAAAGAACACCTTCCCTGCATCAAACTTGGAGGAGGTTCAGTGATGTTTTGTGGTTGCTGTGCTGCCTCTGGTACTGGGTGCCATGAATGTGTGCATGGCATCATGAAATCAGGAGATTAGCAAGGCACAATGTTCAACCCCAGTGTAAGAAAGCTGAGTCTCTGTCAAAGGTCATGGGTCTTGCAGCAGGACAATGACCCAAAACACACTTCAAAAAGCAACCAGGAATGGTTCAAGACAAAACACTGGACTGTTCTGACGTGGCCAGCAATGAGTCAGATCTAAATCCCATTGAACACCTGTGGGGAGATCTGAAAACAGTAATTGGGAGAAGGTTTGTTATTGTCGTCATCTGCCTCTGGGGGTGCACAAGGGCGCACAAGGACACGCAAGGAAAGCTATAGACGCGGAGGACGCCACTCAAGCCCGTGACACCTCCACACCCGTGTGTCCCCATTCTTGTTTGGGTCCCAGCAACACATTCCCACTTGACACAATGCACTTCCAAAACAATCGGACATCTCCAACTTCCAGACATCATCACCCGGTCACACCTGCCTAATCTTAAGCTGCTTGCTATTCCTGTCCATGTCGTTATGCACATTGCTTCAAATCTGGGAGAACTGGAACAGTTTGCACAAGAACAGTGGACCAAGCTGCCAGTAGAGAGGTGTAGGAATCTCTTTCATGGCTAAAGGAAGCACTTGACTACAGTTATTTTGTCCAAAGGCTACCAAGCTCCACAAACTACCAAATATTAAGTCTAGGGTGTCAATAATTTTGTCAATGCCCTTTCTTTTTATTTTCTGATTTACAAGGATATATAATGCTCTGAGTCCAAAACAAAGGCTCTGTAATATTAACAGTGAAACAAAGAATTGTGGAGACCAAATACTTTTGTCAATTTCAACTGATTTTTGGAGAACTTTGTGAGTTATTTGAAAAAAGTGCAAGGATGACAATATTTTTGGCCACGACTGTATACATACATAGATACATACATACATACATACATACATACATACATATAATTGGCATCTTTTAGTATGATACCTATAAAAAATATCTACTTTCTACATCCCAGGACCCTCCAGGGTGCATACCCTTTGTCCAATCCTACATTCTGTGCTTTTTTATGGCCATGGGTCTGCGGTGGCGGATTTTATCGGTGGCTGAAATGCAGCCCAGTATCTGATACAAACACAGAAACAGTGGTGTAATCAGCAGCAAAGTGTAATCAATAATTTTGAGACATTTTAATTTTTTCCCTTATTGATGGTTTTGCTTTCAGTGAATGCTGGACAAACTATTGCTCATGCATTGCATTTCTGCTGTGTACTGCTGCAAGTACACTGCTGCATGCAAGTACTGCTGTGCCTGCAAAATCATCTTTTAAATTGCCTTTAAAAAGTACAAAAGGTAACATCATTTGGCAGCCATGCAAAGAGTCAAAGAATAGATGTTTTTGACAATATGTGAATCATGGATTTGGGAGAGACCAATGCATGAGCCACACACACCTGAAACTCGAAATAGCAATCGGAGATTGCAGACCCTCACCAGGACTTGGTTGAAAAAAGATAACGTGTACTATAAAACCATACAAGCACCACACAAACAAGTACCTCTATAAAGTACTAGTGGGGTATGCTTACACTTTGTAAGCAATAACGTGTTGTGCTTTCCCATTGTCTCAGGTCGATCACCTGCATTTATTTATTTTATGTTATATTTTATTTATATTTTCATTTACAGATGCTTTTCATCAGTTCTGTGATTTATTTCGGTGTTGTGGCTTCATTGTTTTGTGAGCATACAAAATTTCAGCTTTCTTCGTCACCCAAAAGGTACCAAACATTAATATCAGTGAGTGAGTGAGTCAGTGAGTCAGTGAGTCAGTGAGTGTTTAGTATGAGCTTTATATATTAGATAAGATGTACAATTGGAATGTGAATATGTCTATAAAGTACGTACTAATAGATGTGAGTATGTCTATAAAGTACGATGCGAGTACATCTATGAAAGATACCACAAATGTTTTATCCTTTCGCAATAGAATAGGTGTGCACTTGTTCCGAGGTGTGTGCTGTATTGTTTAACTATCTCAAAACGTACTTTATAGACCTACTCACATCTTGTAGTATGTACTTTACAGACATATAATTTCACATCTCATATATATATATATATATATATATATATACATACATATAAAGCTCTTTCTAACCACTGATTCACTGACTGACTGACTCACTGACCGACTGATATTAAAGATCAGGACATTCCGGGTGATGTAGAAAGCTGAAATTTTGCATGCCGGTGGACATCGAAGCCGGTGGACATCGAAACCAGTACACCGGGAAAAGTCACATAACTATTTGAAAGAATCCGTAAATGAAAATAGATATAAATGAAAATAAATAAATGAACAAAAATAAATGAAAAAAATGCAGGTGAGCGACCCGAAACAATTGGTAAGCATGGGAATTTTGTGTCCTGATAGACATCTAAGCCGGTCCTCCAGAAAAAAAAATCAGAGAATCATTGGAAAGCATCCATAATTGAAAATATAAAGAAATTAAAATAAATGAAAAAAATAAATGCAGGTGAGTGACCAGAGACAATGGGGAAGCACGGTAATTTTGTCCCGATGGGCATCTAAGCTGGTATACCAGGAAAAAACAATCACAGAACCATTGGAAAGCATCCGTAAATGAATATATATATATATGAAAATAAATAAATGAAAAAAATGCAGGTGAGCGACCCAAAACAATGGGTAAGCATGGGAATTTTGTGTCCCGACAGACGTCTAAGCCATTACACGAGAAAAAATAATCACAGAACCATTGGAAAGCATCCATAAATGAAAATATAAAGAAATGAAAATAAATGAAAAAAATAAATGCAGGTGAGCGACCCGAGACAATGTGAAGCATGGTAATTTTGCTTGCCGATGGACATCAAAGCCAATACACCAGGAAAAATCACAAAACCATCAGAAAGCATCCATAAATGAAAATATAAATAAATGAAAGGAAAATAAAAAAATGAAAAATCAAATGCAGGTGATCGACCCGAAACAATATGCTTGGTGTTGGCTTAATGGTTAGGGTGGTGGGCTTGGGATCCTAGGATCCTGAGTTCAAATCCCATTCGGCTGTTGAATTAATACCAGGTAGGATTGACTCTGCCCGTCATCCTTCTGAGGTCGGCAAAATGAGTGCCAGATTGCTGGTGCAGTGGACTGTGGTGGAGTGGTGACCCGTCCAGGATTGTGTCCAATAGCCAAGGAGACTGCTTTGGCAGCACCAACGCTCTGCACAGAGTATGGTCCCAATGGATGGACCCGAGACAATAGGGAATCGCTGTTCGTATACTTACACAATGTGTAATCATACACCGTTAGTACTTTATAGAGGTTGTCAGTTGAAAACAGATAACGCGTAATACTTGATACCACCAGGTGGCGCTTTAGGCCGACATTTGCACGTTATGTGCGGACAGACAGACAAACAAACCAATTAACAAACAAACAAATGGACCTCAATGCAATACCCTCTCCTATGGTGAGGTTAATGAAAGTCATTATCCTTCTCCTTATCGATCTGCATCACGTGTCAGACATTTTTGTTTCCAACTCATGTAATATTCCTTCAAACGAATGTTCTTTCTCCGGTAAGTGCATCAATCACCGTGGTTACTTCTGCCTATTTGCAGTGCAGATCCATCTCCAAAGAAAATAACCGTTTTAATATAAATACCTTCTGTAATCATGAAACAGTAAGGTTTATGTACAGCTAAAGCTCACTTTGACATATGTGCTCTCGCATTTCCAATTCCACGCAAAATAATATGGAGCTGTAAATCTTAGAAATGCTTCTTGTGCAATCTCAGATGGAAGGATATGGTATTGTGATGTAAGACGTTAAATTGGCTTCATGTGGAGCATGGAAGATGATGCTGACGATTCGCTTGTTGTGTTCTTTTGTGTTTCATCGCCGGTTCATCCCCTGAATTTTATCCTGAATTTTATCCCTTTGCCATAGAATAGGTGTGCACTTGAACCGAGGTGTGTGCTGCATTGTTTAACTATCTCAAAAATATCTGAGAATATCATTGGTACTCACACTTGAGCAAGGTGCAAATAAGTACAAGAAGCGAGCATAATTATCGGAGGAATTCCAATTTCATCGCATCTTTCAATGTTGTTTGGGGAATTTGATGGGATTATTTAATTTTGAGAAATATTGCCTTGACCAGCAGCGAGTGCGCGCACAAGGACACGCAAGGAAAGCTATAGACGTGGAGGACGCCACTCAAGCCCGTGACACCTCCACACCCGTGTGTCCCCATTGTTTTTTTTGGGTCCCAGCAACACATTCCCACTTGACACAATGCACTTCCAAAGCAATCGGACATCTCCAACTTCCAGACATCATCACCCGGTCACACCTACCTAATCTTAAGCTGCTTGCTATTCCTGTCCATGTCCTTATGCACATTGCTTCCAAGTACTTATCCAAATCGAATCCAAACCTATCAACTGTCCCTGCTGCTACCACCTTCCCTGGAAGACTATTCCATGCATGAACAACTCTCTGTGTAAAATACCCCTGCCTTGTTGTTTTTTTCAAGCCATCTGCTTCTTCACTCTCCAACTATGCCCTCTGGTTCTGACACAGTCGATCTTGTTTAAAATGAAACTGTGCTGCTTCTATTTTATCTCTACCCTACATCATGTTAAACATTTCCATCAGATCCCCTCGTAATCATCTCCTTTTTTAAATGTAAGAAGTCTTGTCTCTTTCAGTCTTTCCTGGTCGTTTAGTCTATTTTAGTCTGTGTCTAGAATATCTTGGACGTTGAATTTTGAAAGGGGGTGTCGACTTTCTATAGGCACTGGAGTCTGCTTTAACGCATTGAAAGATACAACAAACGTTCTCCTTTAATGATACGAGAGAGTACACGAGGCTTGTACAAGTATTAATTGTTTTTTTGAGGCTTTAATTAAACTTCTGGATGAGGAAAAACAACAACTTCTGGATAGTGAAAGCATGATTAAGTTGAACATCTGAATTTTAACTTGGATCTACGGTATCATTGGTATGTCGTGTTCAAGCACGTTGGTAAACACCAATAAATTACAGGTTACATTATTACAATCTGTTATATAATGCGAAGTGTGCCGTCTGTCCATAAGTTCGTATGTTCGTCTGTCTCCCATTTCCGGTAGCTGCTTCCCATGCTGCTTTTGAAAAGATCCACATTCAGGCAAGGCTCTTGAATTCAACCAGAAAAAATAGGTGATACCAAATGACAAACAAATTAAATGTATAAATACAACATGGAATCGCAGTTTGTTTATCAACAGTGTGTTAATTAGATATGACCTGGGATGACAGGATGGCCTTGAGGTATGCACGCCTCAAAGCTGTCTTGCCTGGGTTCCATTCTCGACCAAGCTATAAACTGTCATCCTGGTGTTTCACTGGCTGGGAGAATCATCAATGTGTGTGCCGTCCCTCTGATGGGCATTAAACAGGGTGTCAAATCTACCTACATGAGTTGGTGGACATTAAAGATCCCCACGGTGTCCTTCGTGAAGAGTAGTCGAGCTATCGGCGGCACTCCAGCCAAATTGTAAATGCCAGCCCAAACTACTGCTGGGAAGGCATTGGCAAGACACCCAGTATAACCATTGCTCAGGAAGATGCTTCAGCGGCACCGATGCTCTGTGACAGAGTATGAGGATTATCCCAAAGTTTAACAAACCATGTCAGTGTGGTAAAGAACAGTAGGCAATGCTTTGTAACAGTTATGGGGGAGATAGAGAGAAAAGAATGGTGTGAGGGGAGAGGAGGAGAGAAGCAGGGGGGAAGAGGGGATGGAAAGAGAGGGAGTGGAGAGAGATGGGAGGGAGGGAGAGATGGAAGGGATGGAGGGAGAGAGAGAGAGAGAGAGAGAGGGGAGGGAGAAAGGAGGAGGAGGGAGGGAGGGGAGGGGTGGAATAAGTTTCCTTCTGCATCCACCTGTCCACCCCATCCCTCCCCACTCCATTCTTTGTTCATGTCTCACTCTATTTTGTCCTTCAACTCCGTTGTTGGTGCCCCCCACCCCTCTGCTCTTCTTTGTTCTTCCTGATCAGTTTAGTGGTCTAGCTCTTCCAAGAGTCTTGACTCTGTATAAAAAAGTGATAAGTTCGCAACCATTGTACAGGCTTCGTGTGCCGAATGGTCTCTTTCTGTGTTGAAGTTCCTTGGAAGGGAAGTCATCTTTTATATATTGTGAACCGTGGCGTTTGTCCGTGCGTTCGTCTGTCTCCCATTTATGGTGACCATTTCTTGCACTGCATTTGAAAAGCTCGACATTCACTCTTGAAATAACAGGAGAACAAACCTAAATAATGAGATTCCAAAGTTTATTTCGCAAGCAGGATATTTTTCCTTCTTTTAAGACAAATTGAACCTCCACCACCCAATGTTGCACCACCATCTTGCGGTGGGCAGTATAAGTAGCTCAGAGCTTTGGCTCACAAGAGTGTGACACAATTGACCTTTTTAAAGTCTATTAAATAATTTTAATTTATAGATTAACTTAAACTTTTCCCATCATTGGGGACAGATACTTTTGCTTGCTTTTCCTGTCATTGGGAGTGGGTCCTCTTCCTCGTGTCACATAATGTTTAACCTCCGCCATAGAAGATCGGAGGGAACTGTTTTCACCCCTTTCTGTTTGTTTGTTTGTTATCTTGCCAAAACGAAGTTTTTGCAAGATATGTTAGTCAGCTTGTATGTTTTTTTTTTTGTTTTTTTTGTCTGTAATCACGTATAAAAAATTCTGCAGAGCACAGTTATCATTGGAAATTTTGTAACTTCGCATATCAGAGGCCTATAGCGGTCCCTTTCAGCGCACAACATTTTGAAGGTCAAGGTCAAAGGTCAAGGTCACTTTGTCGCAAATCAGGGGAGTCGACGAAACCCTTATTTTTTGAGTAATTTTGATCGGATTGTCTTCAAACTTCATGGGAATATAGTTCATGGTCTGGCGCTCAGCTGATTAATTTTTGGTGGCGATTGGCCTTGACCTTCATGGTTAGCGCCTGGGATCAAACATATTTGACCCCAAGGTCAAATTTTCAAGTTTTAGGAACCATATCGTGTAGTACCTCAAATTGAACACCTCGATGAGTGCTTTCTCGATATGTCAAGTTTGAGACATTATGACGTCATTTGGTGACGTTATGAGGCAAACGCATATTTTTCATGGTTACTCTGTAGAACGATTCTCATTGGAATCTCTCGTAGGCAGATATTCCTCAAGGAGTCGCTCCTGGTGGATAGCAGCTCTGTTCACCTCAGTGTGACCTTAAAGAAGTCACACGTGGTCACCTTTTGGCAAGATACGGGTCATCCTGAGGGTGACATTGGTTTTTATTTGTTTGTTTGTTTGTTTGTTTGTGAACAGTATTACGGAAAAACTCCGACGGATTTCGACGAAACTTGGTGGGGGGGTTAGGTATGGTCCAAGGATCATGCCATTAGATTTTGGACTTGGTCCCCCGCCCCCCCCCAAAAAAAATTGTTAGAGAAAAAAAATTTTTTTTTTTTGCATTTCTACATGTTTTGCGATTTCCAACCCCCCCCAAAAAAAATTGTTCGAAAAAAAATTTTTTTTTTTTGCATTTATACATGTTTTAAGTGATTTCCAACCCACCCTCCCCCCCAAAAATTTTTTGAGAATTTTTTTTTTGCATTTCTACATGTTTAAGTGATTTCCAACCCCCCCCCCCCCAAAAAAAAATTGTTGGAGAAAAAAAAACATTTTTTGCAACTTTTTTTTCAACAAAATTTCGATTTCTTTTTTTTTGCATTTCTGCATGTTTTCAGTGATTTCCAACCCCCCCCCCCCCCACAAAAAAAAAAAGAAATGGAGAAAAGAACTATAACTGTCAGCACTGTTGACATCATATTTAATGAATAAGATATAAGGTTCACTTGAGTGACCCAGCAGTATTGGCGGCGGAGGTTCTGCACTCTCCCGAGTGCTCCCCCTCTAGTTTATCATTGTTGTACTGCACGTAAAGAATAGCGATGCATGAGCACATCCGATGTATGATTACGGTATACTCATATAAATGCAAATGCTATGTGTTTGGGTTATTTTTCAATGTTCTTGAAAACCCTTCTTAACTTTGACAAGGTGACACCTTGACAACATGACAAGTCTGTCTCTGCTGTATGCTCCCCCACCTTCAAAACCCCACTTCAAGTGATACCACAGCCGGCTATGCTCGTGAGAAGGCCGAATGCCTCAATTCTGGTTTGGCTGTTTGTTTCCAAATCCTGTGTACCCAACCCCACACTCCCTATCCTACCCTCTCATACCTAACTACTTCTGGATATGGAGTCTTTCTCACCTGAGAAGGTGGAGAGTTTTCTGCTAAATCTCAACTCTGATTCTGCTAACCTAAACCCAAGCAACATCAGTACATGTCCTAACAACCTGCTCTGCTGTTCTTTCTCATCCTTTTTCTGCTCTGTTCACATGATCATTCTCCCTTGGCCAGTTTCTGTCTGCCTGAAAATTAGCCAACATCACTGCAATACACAAACATGGTGCAAAAACAGATGCTCTTCATAACAGGCCAATTAGCTTGCTTCCAATTGTAAGCAAAGTCATGGAATCTGTCATTGCAGTTGATATCAAATCCTTCCTTTTCTCCAACGGTTTTATCTCAAATCATCAGTTTAGTTTGAGTCCTAGCCATTATACTTCAGACAGGCTCATTCCACTCTCACAGCAATAGATGGAAGCCCTCAATCTCAGATATGACATCAGACCTGTCTCTCTGGACATATCTCGAGCATTTGATACAGCCTGGCACATCGCCTTCATCTCCCAACTTCGCTTATGGCATCCAAGGCCACATCCTCTCATGGATCACTGATTTCCACCATTCCCATAGTCAGCATGTAGCTCTTAACAGGATCCTCTCGTGTCCTCTTCCTGTCGAGGCTATCGTGCCCCCAAAGCAATGTACTGCGCCCAGTCTTGTTCCTCATCTTCATCATTGATCTTTCTGATTCCCTGGAAAATCCTGCCTATCTCTTTGCTGATTATTCCACCCTCTATTCCACCATATCATCTCTCATCCTTCAGACAGGCAGGCACCACCCTCTCTGCAGACCTTGATAGAATCAGGCAAGAACTGATCCAACTGTTCCGATTATACCCACCTTCTTATGGGGTTGGCCAGGAAATGGTTTTTGTCCCAACAGTGTTTCACAATCAGCCTGACCAGGCCTGATATTCAGCTGAAGGTGATTTTGATTGAAATTCGTAATGTGTTGTGGGGTTCTGTCAATAACTCACTGACAATTCGTGAAAGACATCGTTGCATATTTACATCCACAATCTAATGTTCACAGATGGGACACCCAGCTTCACGTCCATCCGAAGGACAGCACACTATGTCATGCAACACCTTGCCTGTGGATCACCAATCCGACAGTTTCAAGTCAGATCGGGAATCGAACCCACACTTTACAGTTCAAAGGTGTATGCAACCTCTTTGTCATCCTGTTGGACTTAATTCCATCTGAGCAATTGGTTTATACTATTGGGATTCCACCATTTTTGATTTTCCCTTTGATTACTATTGTCCTTTTGAATCATGTAGAAGTACACCGATACCGCCTCGTCGACGCTCTTGTCCTGCATGTGTTTGACGTGCAACCTCCACCCTGAGCCTTGCAATTCCTTACATTTCCATGTGCAAATGGTGCAGAGAGCTAATGTGCCAGTGCAAGGTCTCCACTTACCAAGTATTCCATGAGTAGTGCTGTGTTGATCGTATAAAGCACCATTTTGGTCTCGAATCATTGTTGATGTCTCGATAACCCAACACCAGTTTTTGAATGACAACAGGTTGTTTTCTTTCCTCAGCATTACCCTGCTGGATGAACTCCTGAAGGACAATCACACCTGAGGTCAACATCCCTTGGCATATGTCCTTTGCGATCTCCTGCAATTTTTCATGAGGTTATGGCATAATATTCCCCTGTGATTATTGTTGTGTGAGATATACTCAATCAGCAGGATACCAATGATGTCTCAAACATCGAGGCCATGATCTTTTTTGCGAAGTGTTGGGTGTGGAATTTATTGGATGGTTGTGATTCATTGTACCTCCATTGAATGGATTCCTATTTGGTTTGAGGATCTGAGCGGTAAAGACATGTTTCATCATTAGTTACCAGATAAGGTAAATTCTGCTGGATTTACGTTAAGCAGTTCTGTAGGTTCACAACATGATGCCAGCCAGCCGTTGATGTTGAGTGTGAGTGCTGAGCTATGGGGGAACCTATCTTGTAAAATCCTTGAGCATTCCCAAATGTTCATCGGTGATGGTGAAAACGCTGCCTTGACAACTTTTGAGTTTTGTTGATATTTTGGTGACTTTACCATGACTTACCTTCTATCATTTATGCCTTGACCTACCAGGCACCCTCAACTGGAATCATATTTATGGGATTTATGGTCCACAATTAAAGTCAGCCACCCTTTTGACTCCTGGCAGGAAGCAAATGGAATATAACTATCACACATGTATACATTGATAATATGGAATAGCCAAAGCTGAGACGCGAACGTAGAATTCTTCTTACATTCGCTTCTTAAATATATTAAATTAAAGTCTTTTTGCTCTGAAAAAATAAGTATTACCTTAACATTACCTTCACCACAACAACTACACCGCCTAGAACAGGATCTCATTTAAAAAAAAATATTACCTCAACATTATACCTCAATATTACCTTCACAACAACAACTACACCACCTAGAACAAGATCTCATCTGAAAAAGAAAAAAAAACCTCAACATTACCTTCACAACGACAACTACACCGCCTAGAACAGGATCTCATCTGAAAAAATAAATACGAGAAGCGAATGTAGAATTCTTCTTACATTCACTTCTGACTTTACCTATTACTTGTTCAGAACTGTATACGCAATTTCCGGTTACTTCGGCCTGGATTCGGGATCAGCGATCAAATAATGTAAATCACGATTAAAAATTATTTTTGATGATGCAGGAGATATCTTTATTAAAATCAGTGGAGGAAATATACACCATGTCTGATATTTGGGTCTTTCATGTCTCCGACGATGCCTTTATCTGCCGGCATGCATCATTCCCCATGACAAAAACCGGAAGCAAAAAAAAACCGGAAGCAAAAGGGTCATAGCCAACGACATGGATTCCAAATTGCTAGGGTATTGTGTTGTTGTTGTTGTTGTTGTTTCCTATTCTCTCATGTGCACGCGTTAAGTATGAAGCTCACTGCATTCGCTAATACGGAATAGTCAAAGCCAAGAAGCGAACGTAGAATTCTTCTTACATTCGCTTCTGACTTTACCTTTTGCTTGTTCACAACTGTAGACTTACCAACTACACCGTGGTACCTGTAAGCGCCGCACAGTTGATGATTATGACGCAATTTCCGGTGACTCCGGCCTGGATTCGGGATCAGCGATCAAATAATGGAAATCACGATTAAATAATATTTTTGATGACGCGGGAGATATCTTTACTAAATAAAGACTTCCTGTCATGAAAAAAATCACTTTCGGAAGTATAAAATTAACTTTGGGGAAAAAATAATTGAATGAATAAACAAATAAACACTTCCAGTCATGAATAAAAGAAATTAAAAGTTCCAGAAAGAGTTTTAAAATCACTCCCGGTAATGTTAAATTTTTAAAAATCACTTTCGGAAGTATAAAATTAACTTTGGGGAAAAAATAATTGAATAAATAAATAAACACTTCCGGTCATGAATGAAAGAAATTAAAAGTTCCGGAAAAAGTTTCAAAGTCACTCCCGGTAATGTTAAATACTAAATAAACACTTCCTGTCATGAAAAAAATCACTTTCAAAAGTATAAAATTAACTTTGCGAAAAAATAATTGAATAAATAAATAAATAAACACTTCCGGTCATGATCTCCCGGCATGCATCATTCCCCATGACAAAAACCGGAAGCAAAAGTGTCATAGCCGACGACACGGATTCCAAATTGCCAGGGTATTGTGTTGTTGTTGTTGTTGTTGTTGTTTCCTATTCTCTCATGTGCACGCGTTGAGTAGGAAGCTCACTACGTTCGCTATTATAATTCGTAAAAACCATGGCTATATACAGTGTGTGTGTGTGTGTGTGTGTGTGTGTGTGTGTGTGTGTGTGTGTGTATATATATATATATATATATATATATATATATATATATATATATATATATATATATATATATATATATATATATATATATATATATTGTTGTGGTTGACCAAATTCGCAAACCACCATTCAGGTCCCTTAGGTGAGATATCTCGGTAAGTATATGTGTAGTTAGGCCCAAACCCGTTGTTTAGAGGGAATAAATGTCATTCATGCGGGCTGCGACTCTTCAGGATAGCCGTTTTTCTTTTACTATCTTTATTTTGGACCAGCCGCCATTATTACCACCACCAACCACGTCTCAACAGCCATCACACAACAACCACCAACCACAATGCCGCTTCACAACAACAACAACCAACCACAACACCGCTTCACAACAACAACCACCAACCACAACGTCGCTTCACCACAACCGCCACGACCTTTACCGTCACAACTCGCCACCATCGCATCCACACCATCTCGCGCCACTCGTGGGCGCCGATGCTGGACTCGTGCAGGGCGCGCACCGAGCAGCGTGTTCAAAAACATCACGGACTTTCCACAGAAAACGGATCAAAAACGACTCACGCCCACTTTTGTTCCGTCCAATCGGTGAGCGAGGGGCGATTTGGCCCCGCCTCCAGGGCGTTGGAGGGTGGTCGCGATATGCAAATTCATGGATCAAAAAGCATTCACGCCCACTTTTCCTCGGTCTAATGGGGAGCCAGTTAGAGAGGTGAAGGGTCGGAGGCAGAGGGTCAAGGGTGAAAGAGCGAAGCCACGGGGCTTATATAAACGGCTGCGTTCGTCAGAAGAGTTGGGAGTTGTGCGGAGTTCAAGAGAGTCGTCGGTGGAGCTGGAAAGAAGTGGTACTAGTCAGAGTGAAGAGGACGGAGCTGTGGAGAGGTGGCGGCGGCGAAGGCGGACGAGGGGGTGCTCGCGTCAGTGCCGGGAGCTGCACAGGGAGAGGCCAACAACGCGACCGAGGTGGAGGAGGAGACGCTCGCCGCGGGACCCGAGACAGGGTGATATCCTCCTTCCCCCGAGCATCAGCAACCCCCTCCTGTTTCCCCCCGCGCTGAGATAGTGCGACAAAGGGGGCCCCTTTTCCCACCCCCTACCAGACACTGTCCGCGAGGCCCGCGGAGTTGAGGCGCCACCGCCGCTCTGCGTTTCATCATCAGACGGTAGGCCCGACCCGGTCTCGGCCCCAGGCCCGCCTCATCCTGGAGGGTGGTTCTCTTTTCTTTTGCTTTGGGAATATGTGTTATCGGCACCGTCTGTGAAGTAAAATTGTATAAGTGTTGCCGTGTGCCCGGTAGTCGGTTAGATCTGCATTGTTGCATTTGCTTTTTGTGTAATATTGCATTGTCTTCTTCTTTTACATGTGCTTTTGGTGGAATTGTACATGTGTGCTTTCCGTTCATCGCGAAATAAATGTGCTTATTGTTGAACTGTTTTCCCGCTTCGCTTCGTCATTTCTTTCATTGAATCCCCATCTTGCTTCACGTAAAGGGTTGGTCGTGGGCTAAGACGCCCGATAATTAATCGAACCGTCGAGGCCGACGAATAACACCGCTCGGTTATCCCGATAGTACGGAACGGGTCGCTTAAGTGGCCCGTGTCCGAAGTCGACCTGCGGTGAGGTGCGATCGCCCGGTCTACCCTCCGTGTGGGTACTTAGGTAGGTCGAATTTGGCGAGCAACCCTATCCCACGCGGGGGCCGATTGGCACGATCGTGGTGAGACCAAAAGGTCCACCCGTGACTGGTTCCCGGCGTTAGTCCGAGAGGGTCACGACTGGATTGCCCGTCCGGTGGGCGACGTGCCGCGATTCGAGTTACGTGGCCGTTCGCACGCCGGCGGGCGCGAATCCGCAACAATATATATATATATATATATATATATATATATATATATATATATATATATATATATATATATATATATATATATACATACATATACATATGTATTATATTATATACTAGCAGGGTGTGCATACACATTGTGGAAGCAAACAAATCATGTTTCCCCAATGTCTCGGGTCAATCACCTGCATTTGATTTTTCATTTATTTAAGTTTTCATTGACAGATGTTTTCCGACGGTTCTGTGATTATATCTGGTGTTATGGCTTTCATGTCCATCGGCATGCAATATTACCGTGCTTCCCCATTGTCTCGGGTCCCTCACCTGCATTTTTTTCAAGATTTTTTCCTTTATTTATATTGTCATGAATATGGATGTTTTCCGATGAGTCTGATTTTTTTTTTCCAGTGTACGAGGTGTGTTCAAAAAGTATCCAACCTTAATTTTTCGTGCGTAAACAAATGAAGCCAGGGAGGCGTGGTTTGGTGCGCGTATGTAGGCGACCCTAATTCGTATGCGTGAATATTTTCCCGCCTGCAGAAGCTGTCAGTCGCCGACAGACCTCCGATGAGTGAGGAAGTGTAAGTGAGTGCCGTCGGATTTTCGTTTTTGACAAAATGATGGAAAAACTTGAACAACGCTACTGCATCAAATGTTGTGTAAAGCTTGGCGATTCCCAAGTGGAAACGATCCGCAAGATTCAACAGGCCTTCGGGAACGAAGCAATGGGCACCACACAGATAAAAGAGTGGTACAACCGGTTTAAAGATGGTCGCACATCAGTGGAAAGTGAAGCACGTTCTGGTAGGCCCTCGACATCCCGAAATGAGATCGTCATTGACCAAGTGAGGACCCTGCTGATGCAGGATCGTCGGATCACGATCGGAGAACTTGCAGACGAGGCGGGCGTCAGCATCGGATCCGTTCATTCCATTGTGACTGAGGATTTGGGCTTAAGGAGAATCTCAGCGAAGTTCGTGCCAAAGCTGCTAACGGTCGAGCAGAAACAACTCCGTTTGGAGATCACACAGGACATGCTGGACTAACGGTCGAGCAGAAGCAACTCCGTTTGGAGATCACACAGGACATGCTGGAGACTGTGAACAGCGATCCCAACTTCTTCAACACAGCGATCACTGGCGATGAGACCACAGTGATCCGTCATTTTGTCAAAAACGAAAATCCGACGGTGCTCACTTACACTTCCTCACTCATCGGCGGTCTGTCGGCGACTGACAGCTTCTGCAGGCGGGAAAATATTAACGCATACGGATTAGGATCGCCTACATACGTGCACCAAACCACACCTCCCCAGATTCATTTGTTTACGCACGAAAAATAAAGGTTGGATACTTTTTGAACACACCTCGTACTTGCTTTGATGTCCATCATCACTCAAAATTTCAGCTTTCTCCATCACCCGGAAGGCACCGATCTTCAATGTCAGTCAGTCAGTGGTTAGAAAGAGCTTTATATATTAATGATTAAGGCAGTTGAGATTACCACATTTAAAGAAGAAGAAGAAGGCGCTTCCACCCTAAAGTAAATTACATCGACTCTGCTGATTTGGGCAATAAGCAAGGGCAGACCCAGTCTCAGTCATATATATATATATATATATATATATATATATATATATATATATATATATATATATATATATATATATATATATATATATATATATATATATATATATATATATATATATATATATATATACATATATATTTTTTTTTTTTTTTTTTTTTTTTTTATTGAAATATATTTATGTAATTATATATGTATATATATATATATATATATATATATATATATATATATATTCATATAAATGTACAGTATATATATTTGCATTTTTATCTATATTTAGATCGCTCAGAGATGAAGGTGCACACCCCCAGAGTATCCGAACACAGAAAATATATTTATACATATATATTTATATATATATATATATATATATATTTATACATATATATTTATATATATATATATATATATATATATATGTATACTTATATTTATATGTACATATTTTAACATATATATATATATATATATATATATATATATATATATATATATATATTATATACTTTTTTTTCTGTGTCGGGATATTCTGGTGGTGTGCACCTTCATCTCTGAGCCATCTAGTCTGGGTTTGAATCTCTGCCCAGCTATAAACTGTAAACATGTTTCACAGGCAGGACGAGATGTGTGTTGTCTCTGATGGACATTAAATCGGGTGTCCTGTCTGCGAGATCTAGTTAGTGGACGTTAAAGATCCTGTGGTGTGCTTCGTGAATTGGAGGCGAGCTATCGCTGGCACCATGAACAAATTCCAAATTGCTGTCCTGATATGACTAACTGCTCGGAAGGTAATCGTAAAACACCCTTGCCAAGAAACTCATGCTTCGGCAGCACAAGCACTTGGTGAAAAGTATTGTGTGTGTGTGTGTGTGTGTGTGTGTGTGTGTGTGTGTGTGTGTGTGTGTGTGTGTGTGTGTGTGTGTGTGTGTGTGTGTGTGTGTGTGTGTGTGTGTGTGTGTGTGTGTGTGTGTGTGTGTGTGTGTATGTGTGTGTGTACACATATTTTCACATCTCGGCCTAGCTGACTTACTTTGAGCTTGGTGCAGTCGCATCGTAATGTATTTTTCTCCGGTTCTCAACAGCCATGTGTCATGTATGGACGCTGCCAGTATTTCATGAGTACACTGTGAGTAGCACAATTCACACCCAGGTTGACAGTGTTTGTTTCATGATCCATTAAACAAACATTCCTGGCCAGCATTTCCTCATTTTATGTTGGGCATTTAACTACTAAAGAAGTGATCTATACCATTCAACTTCTTTGTATTCAAATTCAATCCTTACCCAGATCATTGACACCAAAAATTCCCCATTAATAAATTATTTTCCTGTACCCTGGGCTCGGAGAGTTTAAACAGCGGGTTCTTGCATCAAGGCTGTGAATATGCAAGTGGCACAACTGGGACAGGAGTCCTTTTCTGTGGTCCACAAACTGGTAGATATGGCACTGATATGATATGCATTTAGTTAACCCTAGCTTCTCCCTCAACCCTTTCCTAAATGCTTCTGGGAAGTCCTAAGACAAAGTGGAAAGATATGGGAGTAAAATGGGAAATTACATTGTGTGTTGAAGGGGTGGGGTGTTGGGGATTGTGGTTGAGTAAATAATGTAAGTATAACCCTCTGTTACACAGTACAGTACTAGTTTCAAACCCTCCGACAGGAATGGGGAAATCTCAGGGGCGTTGCTTTTGAGTGTAAACTTGGCCACACCCATGATAGTCAGGGAAACCTGTACTACACCCCCATGACGTGCACCTTCACTACGGTGTACTACAGGTGCATTTCCATGAGCCCTTCTCAGTTGTGCTGGTACAACATTCTTAGTTAAGTCCAAGTTTCATGATTAACTCTGTACATACACTGTACTCATGCAAAGTGAGAAAAACTCTACTGTCACTTCGCAAACAACATACTACGGTATTGTGCGCATTCACAATGTCCTGTAGTTGTCAATTCACAAGAGGTACGGACAACACATGCACTTGTAATGGGATATGGGATGGCGCCATGTGCGGATACATAGCTAAAAGGGGTTAAACCCAACGAGCGGAGCTTCTCTTCGGATATTGGGACACGGAGTGGGGGCGGGAAAACAAGCTGGTGAAGGTGGGGGGACCAGGGCTGGTCCGGTTCGTGCTCCGAGGTAGCTACAGCTCTTTGTGGTGACTGTCAGTTGCGGAGCTATGGGAGGAGTGCTTGGGATCTTGACACTGGAAACGCGCAGGAAACCTCGCCTAAAAGGTACTGAGCCGCGACCGTACCGGCCCATTCCCGGTCCCCTGCCGCGCCCTGCACCTCCCTGTGATGGTCTCATAGGAGGACATGGCATGGTACCGACCATTTATGTATGTTTTGCTCTTGCAGGTTACTACCCCTTCCGTGCATGCTTGTTGTGTTGGTGAAACACATATACCTCCTCCTCCACATGTCCTCATGTTTCCTTACCCCCACTCACAAAGATATCTTATATCAAATGTCTCTCATGTTCTGTGGAACATCCCTTACTCTACTCCGCTTGGTTCCAGTATAATGGGGAATCTTGATTGTGCACATCCTCCGGATGGTGCACATCATCCAGAGGGAGCACATAATCTGGAGGGTGCACCATCCTCCAGAGGGAGCACATCATCTGGAGGGTGCACATGATCAGTAGACGAGCGTACAAGCAAGTGCTTAATGAAACACCGAACGTTGCTTCAAACTTTTGTTCCATAGTGATGGCTCCGAGCAGGTTGGCCATGTCACAGTAAATTCTAATTCTCTTGAGGTTTACGCTGAATCCTTGGATTGAGCATTGGCGCAAAGCATTATTAAAAACTGTAGGGATTTTGTTTCATGTGTTTAAAGGATGATCGGTGAAGGGAAGAGCACAGGGAGTGCTTTCCATGTGAAATTAATGACTTGCCTCACGGGGTATGGAAGAATAAGTACCATGACTGTGGTTCTCAGCCGCCGTAGCTTTCAAACCAACCATCTCCTCTGCTGGCTCTCCTGGCATGGTTTGGAAGCCCCGGCAAAATAATTCCCACCATATCACCTGAAATTCTCCATTCTCCACACGGACACTGGAATACCTCTCTCCCTTCCGAGTATGACTGAATATACTGTTGGTGGTGGACTGAGGAGGGGTGTGAATCCAAACGAAGGCACTTTTGTCGATATCGAGGAAGTAAACTGGCCACCAATAGGTCAGGATCAACCATCAATGTAAGATCCTCAGTAATCTGTATTCTCTGAGTCTAAACATTCCTTTCATGGACATTTTGGGTGGCGCCTCCCTTTTCTAGTAGATGTTGGGTGGCGCCTCATTTTCACATCATATTAAGAAAACGACCTTTTCATATAGTAGGTCATGTTCCAGTGCCCATTTCATTGCACTTTCCTCGCATCCCCCTTTTTTGGTGTTTAAAACCCTCACCCTGTTGGAATTTGCTATAAGTATCCTCTGTTTTCATTTTTTATTCCAGTCGTTGTTGTGATCATTACCTTGAAATGTAATGATTGTGTGCTGTTGGAATGTTTGATACAATCTTGATCTCCATTTTGAAGGCTGCCTGCTATTTACTCTTTACCCTTGCATTGTGACCTATATTTTCACTTCACTATGCAAGTTTTTGCATTCAATATCCAAATGTATGAGCGTCACTCAAAAATTAATGTCCCACAAGTTGTTGTTTTTTTAACAACACTATATTTATTCGACAGCATTGTTACTTGTACAGTGTATAAGTACATCCTTCCTGCCTCATAATATGATAATTACATTGTCTTCCCACAGGTGGCGTTGTTGTAGCAGTCGTCAAACATGGCTGCTCCCATGGATGTCCGTCAGAGGCAACGTGCTGTGATTATGTTATTGGTGTGTGAAAAGGATACTATTGGATACATACCAATAACTACAGAAGGCGTATGGGGACGATGCTGTATACCGCAGCACAGTCGGTCGATGGGCCAAGTGGATAACGTCTGCAGGAGTTAAACGTGGCGATATGCACGACTGCTCACCCAGTGGCAGGCCACGATCAGCGTGGACGGATGTCAATGTTGAAAAGGTGAACAACATTAGCGCAGACCTTTGCATAGCCCAATTGTTTTATTATTCTGCCCACACTTGCTTCACCAATGTCCAGTTGGAGTGACAGTTCTCCAACAATTACGCGTCTGTCTGCCATACTGATGCTGTTCACCTTTTCAACATTGACATCCGTCCGCGCTGATCGTGGCCTGCCACTACACATATAGGCATGTTCAACTCCTGCGGATGTTATCCGCTTGGTCCATCGACCGACTGTGCCGTGGTCGACAGCATCATCCCCAAACGCCTTCTGTAGTTGTTTACGGGTGTTTCCAATAGTCTCCTCATACATCAATAATTTAATAACAGCACGTTGCTTCTGACGGACGTCCATGAGGGCAGCCATGTTTGACGACCGCTACAGCAACCCCACATGTGGGAAGACTATGTAATGATCAAATTTTGAGGCAGGAAGGATGTACCTATACACTGTGACAAATAACAATGCTGTAGAATATATATGGTGTTGTAAAAAAAATTGTGGGACATTACTTTTGTAGTGACCCTCATACTACATGATATTCCAAAAAGCCATTTCTCCATGTGTTCTCGTTCAAATACAAATTTGTATTCTGTTGTACTCGGCGGTAGGAAGTTTCCCAAGGCTCTGTATTACACCTTCTCACATATGATACACGAATAATCTGGGAATGTGAATTTATTTCATGTAGGAGCTGCTGAACCACACAGCAACCACACTAACAGAGTGAACCACACAGAGATAGCAAGCAGTAACCTGGTGTCAAGATATTTCACAAAAGACCAGACCACTTGCTACCTGTGTCTTTGGGGAGGAATTTGTAATTTGTTCAGTGTGCCATTGATAACTCACCAACTTTTTGTGAGACGTTAAGGAATCCTAAAGGTCCATCAACTAGTAGTGCTGCGAGACGGGTCTTCCAGCTTTACGTCTTTCCAAGGGCGTCACACACATAATGACACATCACACTGCATGCAATACACCATGTTGACCCTTTAAAGCTGTGTCGAGATTCAAACCCAGATGAGACTGCTCAAAGGCGAGTGCACATTCATCGAAGCTTTCCTGCCATCCTACTCCACTAGTTATTGGCCTGATGACCCTTATCCCTTCGAACAAAACCAAATCCAGCGTTGCGCTCCTGCTTTTATTCCTCGGGGAATTCTTATCAAATGAATTGTTCATGATGTCAGAAAATATCTTACCCCACGCAGTCTTGACAAAAAAACGGACATGGGCTGAGTCTGCAAGCAGCAAATTTGATTGATCGAGATGATGTGAAATGCCATGGTATTTTGAAGCAAGTACTGCGAAATGGAAGGTTTTTCAAAGTGCCAATAAAGCGATTTGTGTTTTATGGTGTTCAAGTGTATAATTAAATTGAAATAAATAAGGATTTTTTTAGGTTGTAGAAAAAAATTTTTGGAAGTTTACCACCGTTGATGCAGCGTCTATTACACCGCCTTATTTAACACATTACATTAGTTCTTCGTGCCTGTTGTTTGCGTCCTTTACGACGTCACTAAAAACAGTACGTTTCCTGTTTGGAATGATTTTCAATTCTGTTTGACTTGTCAAACAGGTAGACTAAAAAAAATGAACTCACTCCTCTCTGCGCATGCATGATTAGGACGAATGCAGAGCCAAAGAATGTTAAACTACAGCTTCATTTTCCAATTCATGGTCCGATTCGTGTTCAAAATAAAACATTCAATTGAAATTAAGTTATTCCTCATTCATAAACTGACGTTTGAGACAGACAGACAGACTTACAGAGTGAACCAATTGCTTAACTCCACTTTTTGCTTCGCGTGCGTGGGGTAAATATACATGTACTGTGCAGTAAATTCCGACCCATTCCATGAATAATTGGGGACCAAAAATAAAACAAATAAATATAAGGCAATAAACATCCTCCTGAATATCTGCTATATTAGCCTTTCCCCAAACTCCAAAGGAAAAACAAAACTGGCTTCATATCAATCATGTGCTTTAACCTTTGACGTAAACATTAGAAGACGTGATGTCAACAGTGCCTTTGGCAAGATGAAGTGTAAAAGTTTTGTTTGAATCTCTGCTGGATTACCATAAACGTATTTGAATTAGATAGGTACCTCGATGTATTGGAGATAGAGGGGAACAAGGATATTGGCAGGACCTGAAGGTAGCTTGTGTGTGGATGGGTCATTGTTTCTGATGTTGGTGCAGCACAGCAATGATAGGCCAAAAGTTCCTTCTAATATCCATGTATAAATGCATTTTGGGCATTGAAAACTTGATCACCTATGACAGTTTTGGTTATTTATGATGTCATGATGCATTGCAATCCTCATACGTTTCTTCTTTAAGGGGTTCAGTTTAAGCTGGATAACTAGAATGGCACTCGGTAGAGCACGTATCTCCGCCAGCCTGAACAGTTTACATTTTGTATCCCATTGATCGGTCGGATCTGCATCCAGAACGAACGAAAATCTAATCAGCTTGTTCTTCTCACCTGACCAACTCATGCACCAACTTTTGTCATAATTCTTCCACAACTTTTTGAAATATCATGATATATATATATATATATATATATATATATATATATATATATATATATATATATATATATATATATATATATATATTTTTTTTTTTTTTTTTTTTTTTTTGACTCCATCTCTCAATGGTGAAGAATCACCTAAAAAAATTTTCGGATCTGCATCCACATCCGGACCTTCACCAAAATCGAATCATTTCGTCCTTGTCACACAACAAATCTGTCCACCAAATTTCGTCTGAATCTGCCCATAATTTTTTCAGGTATTCTGCTCACAGACAGACAGACAGACAAAGAAACAAGAAAGATGTCATGCATATCACAATACTTGTCAAATCCAAATAAACAACAGTTACCATGTAAACAGCAATTTGGTAATCTGGAAAATTTGTGCTGTCAGGTGTTTTACATGATGGAATGTTGTGCATAACAAATTTAGTAAACACATTTTCTAATTTCTGCCTAATGTTTCATGTTTTGGATGGCATTGACCTGAACCTTTGACAAATTTTGACCAGATTTTATGCACATAAACTACACATGTGCACAAATAAACCGTGTAAGTTTCAATCTGATATGTTGAATGATTCCTCAGGTTTAGCAAAAATATCCCTTTTTGCCGCATGGGATTTTTTTCTCATTGCCACTAAGGCCTATGTCACATTTGGCTCGGCGGCTGTAGGGTCCACAAAATCTATGGCCACCAGCAACAATAGGGTGGCCGCAGTATTTCCACGGTCACAAAATGTAGCAGTCACATATGTTTTTCTTTTTCGGGGAGCCGCACGGGGTATTTAGAAATTGTGGAGACCGAAAACGTGGGGGTGCCGTACGGTCTTTGATTTCATGTCGCATGGTGACCTGAGGGCGTTCCTGCGGTGGACATAGAATTTTCAAGGCAGACGCAACGTGCCCGCAAGGCGACCACAGGGGGATCGCAGGGGGGCCCTAAGGCGAACGTGCGGCCAGACGAACGGTAACGAGTGGGTTAATTTTTATTATCATTTTTTTTTACCAGTTTTTTTTTTCGGCTTGTCGAATTGCTATGGCGAACGTAGAAATGAAAAAAGTTATAACTCCGTGCTATAATTCCACGGTGACCCTACGGCCTGTAAAATATAGCCATACTGCGTAGGGCCATCCTGAGGCCACCTCAGAAACTCTGCGGCCGCCGCACGTTTCTGTCAATTCAGAGGGAGTACGGCCGCCGTATCCTCACCGTCGAGAAAATGTGACTTCGGCCTTACCAATCGGGGGGCCTTTTTATTATGACTGGTGACACTCAAGTGTTCTTTCAGAAAGGCTTCAGACATAAAGTCAAACTGGGACTATGGTGCCTTAAGAGACAAATTGTTCTCATGGGGTCTATAGGGTCTACAGAGCCTCAGAGTCCTGAGGGTCTTTGGGTTATAAAGGGTCTTCATGGTCTTAAAGGGTCTTTGGCATCTAAAGAGTATTAAGGGCCTAAGGGGGTCTTAAATGTCTTTGGGGTCTTTGGAGTCTAAGGGGTTTTAAAAGGTTTTAGGGTGTAAAGGTTTAAAGGGTATAAAGGGTCTTAAAAGGTCCAAATGGTATAAATGGTCTAAATGGTCTTCGGGGTAAAAAGGTGCAAGGGCTGTAAAGGTCTACATCTCGAAATGGTACGTTCCAAAAGTCCATAATTAGTAGACTTAGTCAAGGTCCAACTCATGTTCAAACAATACGTAATGAATAAACATACTCACATGGTTCGGCCAAGACTTCACTGCAACGAGGGTTCACCATCTACCCGTGTTTTTCGGTTTTATATACAGTATATACAAAGATATCAAGTGAATCGGCTGAAAATTTATGATTTATGTGACCTTGACCTTTGACGTTTTTGAGCTTTTGACCTCAAAAACAATAGGCTTCCAGCTTGTCACTACCTCGACCAGGTGGTGAGGTTTCGTGAAGATCGGAGTATAAACGTGACCTGTAGGCGATTGACACTAACAGACCAAACTGACCAATATACTTGTGAATCTTGGATTTCACAAGTGACAGACAGACAGACGAACAGAAGCAGAAGCTATTCTGGAGGGGTGGGGGGTGGGGGTGGTGGGGGTGGGGGGACTTCTTTCATGGAAGAATTTTTCTTTTTACCTGCATCCATCTCAGCTCGATGAAATTAAAACATGTAAATGACACAAACACTGTAACTGCAATGTGTAAATATTCAGAGTAAAGATTAATCTCCATATTCAATGGACAACAACATGGCACAATTATGAAAAACAATTATGAAAACAACAATTATGAAAAAGCCTCTCCCTAAACATGGGTAGCTTGATGGTGGAGTGGGCAAAGCCTTGTTGCATTTCCCTCAATAACAGGGGTTTGATTCTCTGCGTGGCTGCTCAAAAACTGGGTCCGGAGGGGAGATAGGCACTTTCAGGTCCATTTCATCACAAACGTCACCTTTGTGTTCCAAAAACATTAATACCGTACATTCATGGGACCTCTACCATCACGTTCCCATATGCTCCATATTACTCCCTCTCCTCCCCCATTCTCCCACCTCCTCTCTTTTCCCACAGTCCTTCACTTTCACCGAGCTCATCACAATCTCCCTCTCTTTTTCACTATGCCCCATTGTCCCACTCCCCATCCACCTTTACAAGTGATGGAATCCATTGCCAATAAAGAAATGTATTGGGGTTTCTGGAATTTCATTGACCCATTGACCCATTGACCCAAATACTCTGGTCTTCTTCGTCTTCTTAATTCGTATGCAGCAAAAGGCTGCGGGGTAACATCATTAGCTGAGGGCATGGCTGTGCTGCTGATGCAATGCCCTCTTCTGGTTAGAGCAGGAATTTGCAATTCGTTCATGGTGCCAAAGGACTCTTCACAAAGGACACCATGTGATCTTTAAAGTCCACCCATGAATGCTGGCCGATGGATGCCCGCTTTAACGTCCATTCCAGGGACGGCACACACATTGGCAAATCACCCGACCTGTGATGACAGTTTATGGCTGTGTCGGGATTCGAACCCAGGCTAGACAGCGTAGAGGTGAGTATGCATACCTCTCCCGGTTAAGCAGCTTAGAGGCGAGTGTGGATACCTCTAGGTCATCCTATCAGTCCTGAAGATTCTCATGTTTGTATTTCATACCATTAGAAAGCCATCTAATTAAAGAATGCAAATTTGGCAGAACTATAACCCAACCTCTCCCCTCCCCCTACTCCATATGCTTCATACATACCCTTCCCTTCTCCTTTATCCTACCCCTCCAAACCTTCCTTCCATTCTTTTCCAATTCCTCCCACACTCCCTTGGCCTACTTTCTCTCCTTTTATCATCCATCTTTGAGATATCTCCTCCTCAAGTATTCCTCCAACTCCCCCACTGTGTTCTGAATTTATATATGGTTCCTCATCTTCTGTATATAAACCTGCAATCTTTTGTTACCATCACTGATTCACTGGCCCTCTATCTAATCTAATCTAATCTAATCTAATCTAATCTGATAGCCCTTTTAATGCAGTCACGTGACCTTTTTTAAATTTTTCTTTCCAATCTCGATAAAACTCTTTCTATAGAAAGCTTTTGGAAATGATTTTTTCCCATTTAATAAACTTCATGCTTGCAGCACATGTGGGATGACCTGGTGGAGGAATGATGCGGGTGCAGTACAACTTGTCTACTGCTAAGTGTATTAAAAAGCTGACATTGTGATGGATGACCACAACACACGATCAAACTGATGATCTTATTAGAAAGCTTTGAGGCAAGGCCCAATGCCCTGCACGGACTCTCATGTGCTCATGGTTCTTCCAAGGGGCTCAGAGCATTGAACAGCATTCCTTAATCTCCAATATTGCAGATTTTTCTCCATCCATAGGGATGGATGCGCTTGCAAACAGATCAGGATGGACCCTAATATTGCCTGTTATACATGCATTTGTTTTGCTCTAATTTCCAGCACGATCAGACTTTGTTCATCAAGTGTCTGAGTCTATCTAAACTGCTTGTGGCCTCGTTCTGCAGAATGTGCAATATGTTACAGGTAAAAGAGAACAAGACAAAAAAACTGTTTGACTCGATGTTGCATCCTCATCACCCAGTAAACTTTGTGTAAATAAGATAAAATCAGATAGGTGGTGTGAATTCCCAAGTGCATTTACCTCTCTTGAAATTGACCGAAAGCCGCACCGTTTCGAGAATCAAACATAAAAGGCTCTCATATCCGGAACGTGAATGGTATCGATGTCACTGTATATTCCTCAAGCGAAGGCCTTTTGACAAGCATCCTGGCCAGATTCCAAATTTCCCTGCAGGAGTTGAAAGCAAAAGGTTGTGGCCATCTTGCTTCATTAGGAGTCCTCCTGGATTATGTCTGCCACAGAAGTCTGATGAGGCTTCATGAACGGTGCGTCCAATCGGAGGTCAGCGAGTTCATTAGTATTTTCGCCAGTCTGAAACAACCTCGAGCCGTTGGCTAGACGGACCCACGGGCCTCTCAACATGATGCTCCAAATGGAAATGAATGAATAAATGAGCATTTCTTTTGAATTATGAAGGAATGGTGAGGCTGCTCGTTGGAATCGCAGTCAAAAACACTTATTTTGTGGTTCTGCGGCCGCAGCTTGCGGCTTCTTTTCAGAAGTTGATCGAAATTGTATTCATCATGCATATCATTCAATTACCATGATCTCAAGCAAGCAAACACACATCCTGACCGTCGAATTGATGCATTTTGGCTTTCGCTGGAAAAAGGGTACCAAACGCATAAACAAATGGTATTTGAGGCTGTTTGCATTTCACGAGCATCGCAGATAGTGGGGACCAAATGGCTTGGTGCCATCGGGTGTGGTGCAACAAGCCATGATGGAGGGAAAGGATTTCTCAAAGCCGTTGAGTTTGTTGAGCGATGTCGCTGGCCATGTGACCAATATTCTTCAGGGACCACGGGAGTAAATGTTTGGCCATAAAATTTGGCATTCGCTGTATTTCATCGCAGTGCATTTGTCCTCGCCGAAGATCGGTGATTTTTTATTTTTTTGACCACCGCTTCTCGCTGTACTGTTCCTCCGTGTATTTTGTGCATTGCATTTCCCCACTCTGCTGAACAAATCCTGAAACACTGTTTCAATAAACTGTTATACGAAGTGGTCCCTTGCTGTACTGCACTTCGTTGCTGTTTCCGCTGATACTGGAATTGTTCAGTTCCGATGGGACCGCGCTTTGTGGGAGATGTCGATATTGCTTTGGGACCCATTGGCCTGTGACCATATCCAGTACATCTGAGTCGAGGTTTTGTTCCTGAACTTTCTGCAGCAGTCGCTTCATTTCTCTCCGCAATGGCCCAACAAACTCGCTGGACTACATCCAGTAATTTGTGCCATACGTGCGAGGTATGCGTGAAATATGTACAGCTGCCTCGTTGCATATGTGCACACATCAGGCACGAGCTGTTTTCCACCGAAGATGATTTGTGCTCTTGAGAAGTGTTATTTTATATCAGCTGGAGCTCCCAGCGATCGGAAAACATACCTGTATAGTTATATGGTCCTCCAGGTATATGCAACTCAAATATGCGAAGGTGGCTTGAAGGAGGCGGGTGTGTGTAGTGCTGTGCTCCAGTGTTCGAATGGTTGTTTTTTTTTTGGAGGTAAGACACCTATTGGGTCTGTCGTTCCCTTTTATGTGGATGATGGGCCCATTTGTTTCTGTGCTGTGGATATGTAGTGTCATACTTATGTCACAACAGGAAGTGTCCTGTCATGGTATGATTTATGCAGTGTCACATAATTATTGTTTACACCACAAAATCCCACATAATTGGACATTTACTGGTCGTTAATGGGGAAGAATTTTACAGCTCCACCTTCAATACAATGACTAATTTGCTCTCAAGTTCAATATATATATATATATATATATATATATATATATATATATATATATATATATATATATATATACACATTTATTTATTTATTTACATATACATACATATATACACATACATAGTTGTGTTTTTAAGCTGTTAGTATATAACCAGCCATTGTGTGAGCCTGTTCGGGCCCTGTGACACCTTGACGTTTTAACCAGCAATGGCAACGTATAAAAATGTATGTAAAACGTTGGCGTACACTGAAATTTTGATGTTTTTTTTAAAATTTTTGGACGTATTCATAACGTGTTGGTCGTATGCATAACATATTAGTAACGGGCACAGAACGTTTCGTTGTGTTATTGATAACTTTTACCAACGAATGCTTAGCCTGTTGTCGGCGTTCACAACCTATGCCCAACGATGGTTTAACTTACGCATAGCGCGCTGCACGTATCGCCGACGATCTCGTGGCATAGCCTGTTAAAAACCTGCCGCACGCCGATTTAAATCATAACCGCCTGAGAATTTGAAGTGTTAACATCGCAGTCACACCTTGACGATTTTGCCAGCGTATGCCGGCCTATGAAAAATGTGTCTAAAACGCTAGGCGCACGTCGAATACGGTATAGGTAAGTTGTGTATACGTTAAGAGTAGGCTGGAAAACAATGAAGTACGCTGTCATATTACGTGGTACATGTAATACGTCGTGAAATTTCAAGCATGCTGAAAATTTTACGACGTACTCAGCATATGGCTAACACGTTCCGCATGCGTTGTCATATGTTCCTAGCACGCTCCGCGATCGTTTACACACGACGGACACACGTTACTCGTAGGTTACTCATAAGTCGAAGCACGTCAAGGTAATGGCCAACATACTTGAAACCAAATTTCTAATCGATGAGTAACGTGCTTTGAACAAATGAGTAGCATCAGCTTAGCCTATGTTTAACGTGCTTGGAAACTATGAGTAACGTGCATTGAACCTACTTGTAACTTGCCTTGAACCAATGACTACCGTGTTATGAACCTATGAGTAACGTGCGTTTAACCTATGTGTAGCATGCTTTGAACCTAGGTATAACGTGCTTCTAACCTTTGAGTAACATGCTATGAACCTATGTGTAATGTATCTAAAACGCACATTGTCGTATGTAGACAAATTAGATTGACGTCTTCCGGATGATCACAGAACTTACTGAACGTGTTTCTAACTTGCATCTACCGTATAATGGCGTATTGGCAGCGTTAAGGGGAATTGGTATATACAAATGGGCTTCACAAGAGGAACCTATCATTGTTCCAGACTCCATGGTGAGTAGATGTCAATTCCAGTAGTATCAGTAGTAGTAATACTATTAGTAGTAGTTGGTGTGCGTGACAGTAGTAATAGTAGTACTAGTTGTAGTAGTAGCATTGGTAGTAGTAGTATGTCTATGAGCATGGTGGGGAAGGTGTGGGTGATGATGGATCCTCTTATCGTCCACGAATAGGAGACTACTTTGCACCATTGTTCGATGTTCTTTTCAGCTAATTTTTTTTCCTCGTTCCCACGATGAAATATTTCTTTGTTTTACTTTTTGAAGTATTAAAAACGACTTTGACAAATGCATAATGTACTAGTAATGAACACAGAACGCTTCGATATGGAACACAGAACGCTTCCAGACTCCATGGTGAGTAGATGTGAACGCCGGTAGTATCAATAGTAGCAGTACTATTACTAGTACGAGGTGTGCGTGACAGTAATAATAGTAGTAGTAGTAGTAGTAGTGGTAGTAGCATTGGTAGTAGCTGTATGTCTATGTCAGTAGTAGTATGTGAGCGTGATGTGGAGGCTGTGGGGGATGATGGATCCTCGTTGCGTCAACGAATAGGAGAATACTTTGCACCATTGTTCGATGTTCTGAAAGGGCTAATTTTTTTTCCTCATTCCGAAGATGAAATATTTCTTTGTTTTACTATTGAAATTATTAAAAAAAGACTTTGACAAATGCATAATGTACTAGTAATAAACACAGAACGCTTCGATAACTTATAGATAAGGTATACCAACGATTGTTTATCGTGTTTTAGTCGTCCACAACCTATGCCCAACAATAGTCTAGCATATGCATAGCATAATAATTCCCAAGCACATTATTCATAGGTTATAAATAAGTCAAGGGTACCCTAAACATTACTTTGATGTGTTTCGACGTATGAGGAACTTTCAAGTCGCGTGTTGCGAAGTGTGAACAACGTTCGTGTAGCGTGCTTACAAAACGTTACTCATAGGTTAGAAATAAGTTTCGGGTACGCGAATGTTACCTCTACGTGTTTTGACTTATGAGTAACATACAATTAACGTGTGTCAACGATCGCATAACGTGCCTACAACTTATGGCCAGCGTAGCAGAAAGTGTGAGCCAAACGCCGAGTACGTCGTAAGATTTCAAGCATGCAAAATTTTTTGGACAACCAAAAAGTACAACATTTTAAACCAGTGTAATACGACCTACGGTAGTGTTTTTCAGCATGCACCTAACGTACACAAAACGTACCCATAACGTATTCAACGTGTGCCAGCGTTTTAGACAAATTTTTCATAAATCGGCATAAGCTGGCTAAATCTTCAAAGTCTTAAATAAATAATTAAATATTAAATAAATAAATCTAAATCTTAAATAAATAATAAACAGCCCCTTTACAAGTGTTGCCATTTGATTCAGAATAATCTGGATTCGGATGTGATGCGGGAGATGCTGCACAATGCTGATTAGAAAATGGAAATGAAAATTAATGTATTCGGAATCACTCTCTGTGTCTATCTGCATCGAGAGGATATAACCTATAAAAATGCTAGTTGCATGATTTTAAGAGCTCTTGGGTCCGGATAGTGCATGCAGAGGTTTAAAAATATCGATATTCGCACAATTTTGAGTTATGGGCATTTTTGTTGTATTGGCTACGTCGTTGGCTCGCACACCTACCAGAAGTTAAAAAAAATTGATATAACAACAAACTATTCAGTTAATTCTGTGCAACGAAGAATGATTTCATTTTTGTCCATTTACTTCACTGAAAAACCTTAGCAATCCAGTTAGTGACTATTATGCGGACGTTGAGTTGGGATGGGGGATTGAGGATTTGAAGAAAAAAGGGGAAGTTGCGAGCCTGTGGTGGAGGGCGGG
>NC_140961.1:33002285-33014785 GCF_056783735.1 Eptatretus burgeri
ACCCCTCATGTTTACCGTCCAACTTACCAGCTCCATCACCATGAAAACCATGAGTGGGCTGAGAGCACTTCCCTGCCTCAAACTGATGTTCACACTGAACTCCTCAGACATCCGAAGAGCAACCAAGACTCCTCCCTTCGTTCCCTTGTACATCCCTTCTTCCACCAACCTGAATTCTGCTTCCGGCACTCCGATCCATCTCGGCGTCACCATCATCAACTCTCTGAGGACAGTATAGGCCTTCTCCAGGTCCACAAATCCCAATACCATTTCACCTTGTACCTCCAACCTCTTCTTCACCAGCTGTCTCAGCATGAACATCCCATCCAACGTCCCCCTACCTTTTCTAAACCCCTGCTGCTCTTCTTCGATATATCCCCATCTCATACTCTTCCTTATCCTCCCACCGAGAATCCTCTCATGCACCTTCATTGCATGACTGAGGAGTGTAATGCCCCTTTACTTCCCCAAATCTTGACCATCGCCCTTCCCCTTCCATATCAGTATAATTAACCCTGTCCTCTAATCCTCCGGAACTAAACCCTGTCTCATACATTTATTCAACAGCTTCTTTGTCCAACTGACTCTAACTTCTCCAGCTGCAATTATCATCTCTGTACACACTTCATCAATGCCTGGTGCTCTTCCCTTCTTCATCCTCTTAAATGCTATCCACACCTCCTCCTCCATGATCTCTACCAATTACATTTTCCCCTCCACATACCATGGTAGCTCTAGCTTGCAGCCACCCCCTCCCTGGTTCAACAGCCCCCAGAAATATCCTTCCCACACCATCAATACTGCCCTCCCCTCTGGAACATGTCTTTCAATCCTGACAAATGTCACACTCTCACTATGTCTCTCCAAAAGGACTGCCTGGAAACTCCCCCACCCCCCCATCTACTTTCTCAACAATCCTCTTGAAGAAGTCCTTTCATTCAAGCTTGTGGGTCTCATTATCTGCCATGATCTTTCCTGGGAAAGCCACATTTCCAAGCTGGCCTCCAAAGCCAGTCGCCGACTGGGAATCCTCCATCGTGCAAAGTCCTTCGTCAGCCAACTGGAGCTCCTGACCATATACAAAGCTCTCGTCCACAGCCTGATGGAGTATTGCTCTCCCCTCTGGGCTGGTGCTCCTGCCTCACCTTTCTCGGCTTCACACTGTGAAAAACAAGGCATTTCGGATCATTGGAACCTCCTGCGATGAGGCTGAGTCTTTGGGTCTCTCACTCTCTCACTGCAGGCAGGTTGGTGGTCTTTCTGTCTTGTACCGCCTCGTCTCTGACCTTTCCCCCCCCCCGCTCTGTCTGAGATATGTCCCTCCCCCTCACCCACACCTCCCCCCCCCCCACTCCCATATTTCCACAGGGCGCTCAAGGACCGCCTGCAACCCCCTTCTGGTAAAACTACCAAAATCAAGAATCACTGCTCACCTTCACTCTTTCATTCCTCTTTTTTTTCACACCTTTGGAACAAACTCCCATGCTCTCTTCAATCCCTCTCTTCCCTCCAGGTCTTCAAAATAGCTGTTCAGCACCATCTCTTTTGTTCCCCCATCCAAAACCACAATCTTTTCTACCCCCGCTAATCCACCCTAAACCTCCCTCCTTCAAATTCCGTGCTATTCTTCCTGAAAGTCCCTGTAGTGTCCATCTTGTTTACCCTGTGTACCCCGACCCATCCCCCTCCCTTCCACAGATTTCCCCATGTCTTTGTTCCCCTCTGTTTTGTGCTTCCCTCTCCCACACCTCTTGTCCCCTGCTCCCCTTGTTGTATATTCTGTGTTAGCTCTCATATGAGCCTCGACATTGCAACAAAAGAAATTAATTCATTAATAAACCGCTCTACTGCACCTCGTAACATGCCGTGTCCACAGGCACAAAGAAGAAACACTGCCTGCCCCGCCGAACCACTCCACTGCACCTCGTATTGAGCTGAGTCCACAGGCGCAAGGATGAAATGCAGCCTGCCCCCAACTACCCATTGCCTGTCATTCATAAAACTGAACTGCCAATGGGAACGTTGAACAAGCAATAGAGAAATTATATCTGAGACTATGAAGTCACATTGTACTGTTGTCATTTGTGAAATTGTTTTCATATCCATCTATAATTCCTGCAGTGTGTGTGTGTGTGTGTGTGTGTGTGTGTGTGTGTGTGTGTGTGTGTGTGTGTGTGTGTGTGTGTGTGTGTGTGTGTGTGTGTGTGTGTGTGTGTGTGTGTGTGTGTGTGACCGCTGTTTCTCGACAACCACTGGTCCGAGCTCATTGAAACTTGCCAGGTATATTGCTGGGGACCTGAGGATGTGACTTTTCAAGGTTTGATATTAATCGGACAAGTGCTTCCCAAGTTATGGCCATTTATTTGCCAACCAATGACAGGACACTTTGCTGCGGCCATTTATTTACGAACCAATGACATGACGCGTTGCTGCGTAGGCGTGGCTGCGTCGGGCGGTGCGCGGCCGGCCGACGATGACGTCACGGGCTGTGCCGGTTACCTGGCAGCGAATGTCATGGCAAGCAAAGACAGGGAGGTAAACTTGATTTTAATTTCGATTTTAATTAAGTCTGTGTGTGGAAGTGTGGTTGTTGCGAGAGCGAAGGAACGGCCTGTGTGGTTGTCGTTTCTAGCTCGTGGTTTGAACGTTTTTTTGGGGGGGGGGTTTGTTTTTTGCACGTACGGCCATGTATGTATGGGCACGTGAGAATGAAGGAACGGCCTGTGTGGTTGTTGTTTCTGGCACGCGGTTTGAAAGTTTTTTGTTGTTGTTTGCACGTACAGCCACACACGTACGGGCACACACCTACAGGCATGCACTAATCCTTGTAAAACAGCATTTTATACAGGGTGTACCCAAAAGACTCCATAGTGTCTTTTGCGAAGACACTGTGGAGTCTTCAGTGTCCACCAATGACCACTGCTGGCAGACGAGTTCTCCGGCTTAACGTCCTCCCGATGGATGGCACAAATATTGATGCATTGCGCTGCATGAGAAACAGTGGTCGAGATTCAAACTTGGTGTAATTGAGATAAAGACATCTTCTCCTTCGGCATTTCCAGTGATTATGGATGCTTCTATCACATGTGGCACTCTTAGTCTTGTTCCATTACAGAGCTTTGGAGCATCCATATTCCTCAGTAATATGATAGAAGACTCAATTTTGAGGACCAAGTTGTGAGGTGTCACCCCTTCTGACGTGTATCCTCTGAATGCTTTGCTGATCTGGCATTAATCTAATGAATTTGTTTAATCTGTACGGCTTGTAATTTTCAAATTACAGCCAATGGGAACTTATAACGACCTGAGTTAAAAATGCACCAATTGTCGTGATCCCCTTGATCAGTGTTTCTCAACCTTTTTTGTCCCACGCCCCACTTTGATTTTCAGAAAAAAACGTACGCCCCACCATGATTGGAGATACTACAGTATATACTCCATATGTATTCAAAAGGCAAAGCTATGAAAGCGATCATACAGTATATAAATTCATTAATTCTGAATCCTCATGCCCCACCAAAATATTGCTACGCCCCACCGTTGGGCGCGTGCGCCCCACCTTGAGAAGCACTGCCCTAGATCATCAGAACCTAATTAAATGAGATATTTGAAATTTGTTTTGTCGTCAGACAATCGGAATGCACTCTCCAAACAACTATATCACTATACTGATCAAAATTGCTTGTTTTAAAATTTTCGCAGAGCGTATAATTGGGGAAGTTAACGAAGGTGGACAGCTTTTTTTTCTACAAATTTTTCTTTCACCCTTGAGAGTTATGTCATTCGATGAGCAGTAAAATATCTTTAAATCGATGTATAGGTTGTGTTTGTACTATTTTCGGTTTTTGAATCATTAGCGATTGTCGGATTTGAGAAGTCAGATGACTCCTTCTTCGCCGATCATATTGATCATTGCAACATCTTATTGAAGAGTTATTTTACACATCTGATACCATATTTGATAATAGGAGCTCACCATGTCACCAATTATAGAGGTGTCCAGGTTTAAATCCGAAATAAATTGGGGTTTTTTATAAGGCAATATATATATATATATATATATATATATATATATATATATATATATATATATATATATATATATATATATATATATATATATATATATATATATATACACATATATATATATATATATATATATATATATATACACATATATATATATATATATATATATATATACACATATATATATATATATATATATATATATACACATATATATATATATATACACATATATATATATATATATATATATATATATATATACACATATATATATATATATATATATATATATACACATATATATATATATATATATATATATATATATATATATATATATATATATATATATATATATATATATATATATATATATATATATATATATATGGATCTACCCTCGGAGATGGTGACGGGTGTGTTGATAAGCTATTATGAATTGTGAGAACATCGCTGTTTAGAACACCCTATTGAGGTGCATCGTGGTTATAAAACTTGATCCGATAAAGTTTCACCATGATTAACCTTGGGAGCTCAGAGGAATAACAAACAAACAAACATTTCGCTTTTGCAGGAGAATATATATCCTTACTGTAATTCACAAACTGGTGTTTGTTTGTGTGTTTGTTCGTTTGTTTGTTTGTTTGTTTGTTTGTTGAACTATACACCTACAGTTTTGGTCTAATTATATCCAGATTTGCTACATAAGGCCAGCATGACCCCAATTAATGTATTGGGGTGTTTTTATCTTTGCTGGTGGTCTTGAGAGTTGTGGGGGGATGGAAGTTCTCGATGTGAATGTGTATCGTGTTGCGCCACCTCCAGGTGGGGGAGGGTATTATAAGTCTCTTCCATTTATTTTTCTTCATGCACGTAACCCGGGTTATTTTTTGTTTGGGAGTGATTAAGGCAGCTGTCAGTTGCCTATACGTCATCAAAATAAAGTTATGAGTCAGAAGAACGTGTTGCATGCTTGGAAAAAGATCGCCCATAGGACAGGTACTCTACTCATATGTACATAATACATAAAGTATTGCCCTGTAATTTATCTGTATACCTGTTCTGTTCACTTCTTGCTGAGCATTTGTGCGAGCGTACGCTTTGGATGGCATGTGACCACCAAGCTCTGGTTGAATATAACACCATTCACAACGTACATACCAAATGATGTGTGAAGTGGCAGTTTGATGCCAGTAGTGTAAACCTTGTCTGCTCTGGCTCTGACACCATTGTGTTTTTTTCTGTGTCATAGAATTGTCGGCTGGCAGGATGGCCTGAAGGTGTGCACAATCGCTTCTGAGCTTTCTGTGTTTGATTCTCAGCCCAGCTCTAAACTGTCATCCCGGTGTTTCTCAAGCAGGGTGGTCCATCAATGTGTGCGCCATCCTTCGAATGGATGTTTAACTGGACTTCCTGGCTGCCAGAATTAGTTGGTGGATGTTAAATATCTCATGGGGTAGTTTGCGAAGAGTAGGGAAGGTAACGCTGGCACCATGAAAAAGGTTCCAAATTCCTACCCTCACTGTGTCAAAATGGTGACCTGGCCAGGATTGTAACTCCAGCCAATAACCAACTTTGGCAGAACCGACCCTCCATGGAGAGCACGGTACATGAGATTGCCTAACTTGCACTATACCACTGGCTCTGCAAGATGACTTCAAATTGTGCTCCCCAGAGTTTTTTCTTCAACAATGGAAGGATCACTTGCATTGCGCACTTTGTTGTGAGCTTGTGTTTTGACAAATATTTTTATAAACAGATGTTCGGTACGACAGAACTTTAATATGGATACAAACAAACACGACATAATGGTGACCGAAGCTTTTCGTGCTGCACTCTTCAGGGTAAAAAATCGCAGCAAGTGAAGAAGGAAGTGAAGGTGCGTGCTTTATACGCAGGTCTCAATAAGGTAGACGCTGATTGGTTCAACCGTAATGATGTCACGGTTAATCCGAACGCCCATTGGTCGGCTCATCATCTTCACCTCGAGCTCCCATTGGCTGGAGCAGACTTCGTCGATGATTGACGTTTGCAACCACATCCTGGAGAGAGGGGGGATGGATTTCCCCTAAGGTCCATTCACCATTTGTTACCGTACTTTCCGTGATCTTTCCATGCTGAAAGATACACAGGGACTTCACAAATTCCTTTTGATGACATAATATTGGATCGGTGGTAAGGAGGAAGGTTGCGTCCAACATACGTAAATGAAACGAGTTCCGACCTCGGCTCAATATCCTGAACATATCTGCATTGTACTGGTCTGCACAGATAGGGTTGGCAACCAGGTGCTGTGCAGTGGCAGATGAAGCAGGTACAGTGGCCGGTGGTTGCTGGATATTTCTACATGCTCACACTGGTTGTGTTCTAACCCTCACAATCTTTCTTCGAATCGCCAATGGGACGTGGTGTCTGATCCCCTTTCTGGCTGTGCAACCCCGAGTAATGTTTACCTCTCGCTGTTTTCTGACGTCAGTCAACAAGGATGTGCTACCCACCTCACAAACCAGCAATGTTATTTATGAGTTTATGTGCCGATGTGAAGCTCGGTACGTGGGCCGCACAACACTAAGATTGGCTGATCGGATCAAACAACCCATCCCCCCTCTCTCCAGGATGTGGTTGCAAACGTCAATCATCGACGAACTCTGCTCCAGCCAATGGGAGCTCGAGGTGAAGATGATGAGCCGACCAATGGGCGTTTGGATTAACCGTGATGTCATTACGGCTGAACCAATCAGCGTCTACCTTATTGAGACCTGCATAGAAAGCACGCACCTTCACTTCCTTCTTCACTTGCTGCGATTTTTACCCTGAAGAGTGCAGCACGAAAAGCTTCGGTCACTATTATGTCGTGTTTGTTTATATCCATATTAAATATTTTTATGAGAGGAAAGTATGAGTGAGAATGTCAGGTGGGTAGGAGTAAGAGATATTAACGAAGAGGCAAGTGTGCATCAGTTGGGGTATGTTCTCAGGAGGGACTATGGTAATGTGGTCACATAGGCCTTTAAAATGGATGAAGTTCGCCAGTGGAGAAGGGGCAACCCAAAATGATGGGAGTGGTAGAGGGGGACATTAGAAAGGTGGGGATCTGGGAGAGAGCGAGAGAGACAGACAGGCAGAGACAAAGCTTGTGATTGAGGGGTGTTGGATGGCCAAGAGCATTGTTTCTCAAGGTGTGGCACAGCAATATTTTAGTGGGGCATGAGGATTCAGCATTAATGAATCAATATATGATGGCTTTCAAAGCTTTGCACTTTCAAATTTTCAAAAGTTTGAAGCTGCGACTGATGCCTCATAGCGTCATAACTAAAAACTGCTTCACCGCGCCCTTGTTAGCCAATCCGCCGGTAAGGCGTGCCCTTGATCAATTCAACGCCGTTACGTCACTATGACTCGCTTTTCGTAAAGGGGAATTCCTTGCGCTGCTGCGCGCTCACAGCGGTGACGCGAGCGAAGATTGATGCGTCGGAGAGTTTGACCGAAAAATTGGCGAGATAGGCCGGAAAAACCTGTACCTATAGCGCTCAACACGCCTACCTCTTCTCCTTCCCCTTTTCGCTTCAGTATTGGTGGCGATTAAACACACTTGAAATGATAATTAACAAGCTCAGCATGATTCAAAATTTTTCATTTTTTTCTAACTCGGTCAAATTCGATTCGATTCGATTTTGGTTTGGACCCAAAGGGTCCGCCAGTACACTGAAAGCTCGCCCAAAACTCGGTCAGGCTAATGGGGCTACTTAATGCGGAAACCACAAAAGGATATCTCACTGTACTTTTTTTTTTGCATCTCTTTTTTAAATTTGAGATTCTTTTCGAATAAAACCACTGTTTTATCAAACTTTTGTTGCATTCAAAACAATTTTCTTATTTTTCAACAGATTTAATTACTCTGCTTAAATCAAAATGAGCAGACCAAGCAACCAAAAAGTTCGTCAATACTCAGCGGAGTTCTTGAAGTTTGGATTTTATACCTGCTGTACACAATGAACGTGCACCCTTCTGCTTACTATGCCAACAGACTTTATCGAATGAATCAATGAAAGCCGGTCGTCTTGAAGCTCATTTGAGGGTTAAACATCCCAACCACGTCAATTCAAAATTGGAATATTTTAAATCCCTAAAAGACAAGTTTGAGAATAGATCAAAAAATCACTTCATTATTTGCTGCTCAAACTACAGCCCTGAATCATACCCTTGAAGCAAATTTTGAAATTTCTCTGCTGATAGCAAAAAATGGGAAGAATCATAGGATTGGGGAACAACTTGTTAAACCCGCAATATCTGTTTTTTCTGAAAACAGTTCTGCAAAAGGATGACAAAGATGTCCAAGCAATGCCACTGAGTAATAGCACAGTCAGCAACAGAATAGATGAGATGGAGCAAGATGTTGAACAACAACTTATTGAGAAGTTGAAATCACGAAAGTTCTCATTCCAAATCGATGAATCTACCATACGGGAAAGTGAATCACTGTTATTGGCATACTTAAGATATGTTGACCCGGAATAGTTTCAAGAAGAGATGCTGTTTTGTGAATCATTAGAAACAACCACTTGTGCAGTTGACATCTACAGCAAACTCAACAATTATTTGGATGAAAATGAAATCCCAAAAACAAACATTGTATCATGTGCGGCAGATGGTGCACCTGCAATGATGGGTAAAAAGACAGGATGTTTAAAACTCATGAAGGATGACAATCCAAACATGTTGGCTGTGCATTGTGTTATCCACAGAGAAAACTTGGTTGCAAAGAATATTTCCCCTAAACTGCACGAGATACTGCATTCTGTGATCAAATGCATCAATTCCATCAAAGCGAATGCCTAATGTGAACGTCTGTTCAAGAAGTTTTGTGAGGCTAAAAATGCAGAACATGTGAGATTGTTGCTCCACACTGAAGTAAGGTGGTTAATTATCAAAGGGAAACTGCCTCAAAAGATTTATGGATCTGTTTGAACCTCTCAGCGAGTTTTTGAAGGGCAAACCTGAAATGAATCTCCTGTTGACCACAGATGGCAAAGCTTATGTGAGCTACTTGACGGACATTTTTGAGAAGCTTTGTTCTTTAAACGAGTAGCTCCAAGGACCCAATGCGACGCTCTGTGATGCAAAAGCAAAGATATTTGGATTTGTGACATTTCTGGATTTGTGCCGATGCAACGTATCGTCAAGAAATTTTAGCCAATTCCCTTGGTTGAAAGAATACGAGGGAACTGACGAGGCAAAGAACGTCATTGTTGACCACTTGAAAATGTTGGTTAATGACTTCAATGACAGATTTCATGATTTGAAAGCAACGGAGTTCCCTTCTTGGTTGACTCAGCAATTGCTGGTGGATTTATCTGAAGTACCAGAGCAATGCCAAGAGGAGTTACGCGAGTTGCAACAAGATGAATCTGTGAAAACGCTTTTCAAGATCAAGGGAACCATGATGTGGCTGTCTGGGGAGAGCGAAAAGAAATACCCAAACTCGACTACTTTGGCAAGGGAAGTATTGATAAATTTTCCATCATCTTATTTAGTCGAATGTGGATTTAGTGTTGTTACCGATTTGCTGCAAGCTAAGAGAATTCGACTGGAAGTCACGAAACGTGGTGATTTAAGGCTGAAACGGACAAAATTGGTTCCTCGAATCAAACAAATCTGCAGCCAGCGTCAAGGGTAGGGCTCCCATTGAAGTGAGTAGCAATTGAATAAAATTTGCAATAAAGTTTTAATAAAGTCTTTTGAATACATATGTAGTATATACTGTAGTGTCTGCAATCATGGTGGGGCGTACGATTTGTTTGAAAATCAAAGTGGGGCGTGGGACACGACACGTGGGCAGATCGACACGAACATTGACGAGCAAGATGAATTTTTCATTCTCGGGATGGAGTTTTCGAAATAAATTGACCTCATTGTCTCATTGACCTCTGACATTTCAAAATTGTCTCGTCGACCTTGTCGTTCATATGAAGCACGTCACTGCCGGTGAGCATCGGACCTCCCAGGAACGCAGCAGTAATGCTGATGCAGTGCCCCTTGTAGGTTAGAGCAGGAATTTGAAATTTGTTCAGGGTGCCGTCGATGGTCGATGGGTCGCCAACTCTTCACAAAGGATACCGTGGGTTCCTTAATGTCCACCAATTAATGCTAGCAGACAGCACGCCAAGCTTAAAGTCTATCCGAGGGATGGCGCATACATTGATGCATCACCACCCTCGAGATCACTCTGCAAAGGGGAATGTACGCACGACTGCCCAGAGTGAATTCGGTTCGGTGTAGCAGGTCTTTCGAATCACTACGTAAACTGAAGTCGTTTATCTACCTCTCATCGTTGAATTTTGTGGGATATTTTTTGATTTTGTACCATTTTTGGCATCATCGTGTCTTATAAGCATATGGAAAACTTGCCAGGCTTGGCTTTGGCAAAGTATCGCATGAAATTGGGGTTAATCAGACTTGATTCTTGTCTATATCAGCACCCCGCAGACGCCTGGAGTAACAACCCGCGAGACTGGCCGAGGGTGGAACATCCCGATGCGGAGAGACGGCGACTGAATCAGAACATCGAGTTGGATCCATAATTCTATTTCAATTATGACAGCTATGTAGTTAATTAATTTAATTTTAATATTGAACACTGTCATTGCACAGTCTGTTTGATTACAAAGCCTGGTGTTGGCTTTGTGGTTAGGGTGGTGGGCTTGGCATCTTCGGGTGCTGAGTTCTAGCCCTGTTGGCTGCTTAACTAACACCAGGTGGGGTTGACTCAGCCTGTCATTCTTCTGAGGTCAGTGAAATGAGAACCAGCGAACTGGTAATAGAGGGCACTGCATCAGTGGTGCCCCCCCCATGCTCGGTAGCAGTGGCGATGCGCCATTGTTCATAGCCAGTTGAAAGCATGAAATCATGCCACCACAATAGGTGGAAGTATTAAAATTAAAATTAAAAATTGATTGCATAAATAGGGTCAAGCCCCAGGGTTGAGATTTAAACTTCTAGACCACTATATTTCAGTTAGATCTGAACCTACTTAACTTTCGTTGGATACAAACTAACTTGATTATTGATGGTGATATGATGCTGAGGTTTATTACCATCGATTATAATCTGAGTTGGCACTGCCAATGAACACAAATACATCCTGTACATGTATTCCCCTTCAAGCTGGTTGCTCGGTGGAATTGCGGGCGGTAGCATACAAGTGACCGGATGTCCCACCTCGAAATCTTACGAGACACCAGGATGACAGTTAATAGCTTGGCCAATAATCAGGATTCAAACCCAAGCTAGCTATCCGAGAGGTGAGTGTGCATACCTCCATGGCATGGAATCTCCTGCCAGCTCCCAAAATGGCCTCATATAACCGTATGCACCCAAACTGGTACTGTAATTGTGATAACATTACACTCTGCCAGTAGTAAATACAATGGTATTAATTCCTCTTGTGACATAATCTAATTGCCATCATCATGTTACGCCAAAGAGCGGACATTTCGAACTTGAGCATTTAAATGGCATGTTTATAAAGGTTTATTTGGTTGTGTTTAAATGAACATGTTTGATGGTTTCCCAATTTGGAATATCTCTTGAAAAGGAACCCCAGCACCCCCCCCCCTCCCTCCCCCAGTCGATCATTCGTTCCCTCCGAGCTGCCACCTCGGGGTTCACATGTGATGGTGCAGTTTTCACAATGAACAGCACAATCCACCAAACCATCTGGTAATGAATAACTGGGTGTTTGGGGAAATGATCAGGTGAAAGAGAAGAACCTGCTGAGAAAGATGTTTACTTAACAGAGCAAAAAAGAGAACAAATTACCGGTGCTGGCGGTGTATGTTTCAAAGAAAGAGATGTTTTTCAAGCAGGATGTCAAATTAAGTGTTTGTTCTGAAACGAGAGAGAAAATGCTTTTACAGTATAATTTGAGTTATTTCATAGGAAAGTTGAAGCATTGTTTTCTTGCTCGAGATGACTGGCATTTTATGTTTGGAAGGAGTGCTTGTATTGTGAGAGTTGAAGACGGCGATCCAGGTTCGCATACAGGTGTGTGAGTGGCTCGAGCCTCAGTGAGCGCAATCCAAACAAGCTCAAATGGGCTGAGATCCTCATCCTCTTAATGATGACGTCATTAAAACGAATATGACGTCATTGTGATGTATCAGGTTTGCGATAAATTATCCATGCTAATGCCCGGCTTGATTCCCACAAACAGAATTCAAAAAGCGTGCCGAGTTTCGGAGATAATGGTATAGGCGATTTCCATTAGCGGAGATATTTTGATGTCATAACTTTTTTATCGGAGGAATTTTCAAAATCGGAGATGGTTACTGTCTGCGCAGGGTATTTTTACATATATATATATATATATATATATATATATATATATATATATATATATATATATATATATATATATATATATATACCAAGTTTTCGGAAGTTTCGATGAAAACTGTAGGCTGTGA
>NC_140961.1:33022285-33044785 GCF_056783735.1 Eptatretus burgeri
GGAAAAGGATTTATACCGATTGGCAAGACAGAGGGACCGAGCTGGGAAGGATGTGCTGCAGGTTCGGGTGATAAAGGACGCAAATGGGAATGTGCTGACGAGCGAGGAGAGTGTGTTGAGAAGGTGGATGGAGTACTTTGAGGAGCTGATGAATGAAGAAAATGAGAGAGAGAGAAGGTTGGAAGAGGTGGAGATAATGAATCTGGAAGTGGGGTGGATCAGTAAGGATGAAGTGAGGACTGCTATGAACAAGATGAAAAGTGGAAAGGCGGTTGGCCCAGATGGTATACCAGTGGAGGCATGGAAGTGCTTAGGAGAGATGGCAGTGGGGTTGTTAACCAGATTGTTTAATAAAGTCTTGGAAAGTGAGAGGATGGGGGAGGAGTGGAGATTAAGTGTACTGATTGGGATTTTTCAAGAATAAGGGTGATGTGCAGAGCTGTGGAAATTACAGAGGGATAAAGTTGTTAAGCCACACCATATGAAGTTGTGGGAAAGAGTAGTGGAAGCTCGGTTGAGAGGAGAGGTGACGAGCTGTGGGCGGGAAGATGGGTTTATGCCAGGAAAGAGCACCACTGATGCGATGTTTGCTTTGAGAATGTTGATGGAGAAGTACAGGGAAGGCCAGAAAGAGTTACATTGTGTGTTTGTGGATTTAGAGAAAGCTTATGATAGGGTGCCAAGAGATGAGTTGTGGCATTGTATGAGGAAGTCGGGAGTGGTGGAGAAGTATGTGAGGATCGTGCAGGATATGTATGAGGACAGTGTGACAGCGGTGAGGTGTGCGGTAGGAATGACGGACCGGTTTAAGGTTAAAGTGGGATTGCACCAAGGATCGACTCTGAGCCCTTTCCTGTTTGCAATGGTGATGGACAGGTTGACGGACGAGATCAGACTAGAGTCTCCATGGACCATGATGTTCGCGGATGACATCATGATCTGTAGGGAGAGTAGGGAGCAGGCTGAATCGAGCCTTGAGAGGTGGAGGTACGCACTGGAGAGAAGGGGAATGTTAGTCAGTAGGAGTAAGACGGAGTATATGTGCGTAAATGAGAGGGAGGGTGGTGGTATGGTGCAGTTGCAAGGGAGTTGAGGTGGGGAAGGTGGATTGGTTTAAATACTTGGGATCAACTGTCCAAAGTAACGGAGAGTGTGGGAGAGAAGTGAAAAAGAGAGTGCAGGCAGGATGGAGTGGGTGGAGAAGAGTTGCAGGAGTGATTTGTGACAGAAGGGTAGCTGCAAGAGTGAAGGGGAAAGTATATAAGACGGTAGTGAGACCAGCTATGTTGTATGGTTTGGAGGCGGTGGCGCTAACAAAAAGACAGGAAGCAGAGCTGGAGGTGGCAGAGTTAAAGATGCTGCGATTCTCGTTGGGAGTGACGAGGATGGATAGGATAAGAAATGAGTGTATTAGAGGGACAGCGCAGGTAGGACGGTTTGGAGACAAAGTGAGAGAGGCGAGATTGAGATGGTTTGGACATGTGCACAGGAGGGAAACGGAGTATATCGGGAGAAGGATGTTGAAGATGGAGCCGCCAGGCAGGAGGAGAAGAGGAAGGCCAAAGAAGAGGTTCATGGATGCGGTGAGGGCGGACATGCGGGTGGTTGGAGTGTCAATGGAAGATGTGGAGGATAGAGCAAAATGGAGACAGTTGGTCCGCTGTGGCGACCCCTAGCGGGAGCAAGCCGAAAGAGGAAGAAGATATATATATATATATATATATATATATATATATATAGACATATATATATATATATATATATATATATATATATATATATATATATATATATAGACATATATATATATATATATATATATATATATATATAGACATATATATATATAGATATATATATATATATATATATATAGACATATATATATATATATATATATATACATATATATATATATATATATATAGACATATATATATATATATAGACATATAGACATATATATATATATATATAGACATATATATATATATATATAGACATATATATATATATATATAGACATATATATATATATATATATATATATATATATATATATATATATATATAGACATATATATATAGACATATATATATAGACATATATATATATAGACATATATATATATATATATATATATATATAGACATATATATATATATATATATATATATATATATAGACATATATATATATATATATAGACATATATATATATATATATAGACATATATATATATATATATATATATATATATATATATATATATATATATATATATATATATATATATATATATATATATATATATATATATATATATATATATATGTGTGAGTGGGTGTGTGCATATGTATAAATATATATATATATATATATATATATATATATATATATATATATATATATATATATATATATATATATATTGTTGCGTCTTCGCCCGCCGGCGTGCGACGGCCACGTAACTCGACCGCGGCACGTCGCCCACCGGACGGACAATCCAGTCGTGACCCTCTCGGACTAACGCCGGGAACCAGTCACGGGTGGACCTTTCGGTCTCACCGCGATCGAGCCAATCAGCCCCCGCGTGGGATAGGGTTGCTCGCCAAATTCGAACTACCTAAGTACCCACGCGGAGGGTAGACCGGGCGATCGCACCTCGCCGCAGGTCGACTTCGGACACGGGCCACTTAAGCGACCCGTTCCGTACTATCAGAATAACCGAGCGGTGTTATCGTCGACCTCGACGGTTCGATTAATTATCGGGCGTATTCAGCCCACTACCAACCCTTTACGTGAAGCAAGATGGGGATTCAATGGGGAAAAAGACGAAGCGAAGCGGGAAACAGTTCAACAATAAAGCACATTTATTCGCGGCACACGGGAAGCACACAAATACAATTCCACCAAATGCACACAAAAAAAAGAAAACACAATTCCATTTACACAAAAAGCAAACACAAAAGTGAAAACACAGTGCAGAGCTAATTCCGACTACCGAGCACACGGCAACACTTATACAATTCTACTTCACAGACGGCGCCGACAACACATACCCAAAACCAAGGAAAAGAAATACCCTCAAGAATGGGGTAGGCCTGGGGCCGAGACCTGGTCGGGCCTACCCGTCTGGTGATGAGACGCGGAGCGGCGATGGCCCCGCAACCCGCGGACCTCGTGGACAGTGCCTGGCAGGGGGGTGGGAACGGGGCCCCCTTGGTCGCACTATCTCAGCGCGGGGGGAAAACAGGAGGGGGGTTGCTGATGCTCGGGGTATGGAGGATCTTTTTATATGCGCGACGAGCGTCTCCACCTCGGCCAGGTCGCGCTGCCGGCCTCCCTCGGGCGCGCAGCTCCTTGCACGACGCGAGCACCCTTCGTCCGACTCGCCGCCTCTCCACAGCTCGTCCCCTCCGTTCCGACTCTCCTTCGCCTCGTTCCGACCTTTACGACTCCCTTCTTCCTCGTTCCGACTTCTTACTCCTCACTCTTTCTCGTTCCCGTTCTGCTGACTCTCTTCTGCTTCTCCAGCCACTGCAGGCTTCGGGCTCCAGACTTCTTCTTGTTCCGACTCCTTCTCGTTCCCGTTTGCAACAACTCTCTGACTGACGAACACCGTCCTTTTATCCCCCCGTAACTTCGCCTTTGACCCCCTCCCTTTGACCTTTCAACTCGCTCCCCATTGGCCCGAGAAAAAGTGGGCGTGAAGGCTTTTTGATCCACAAATTTGCATATATCGATCGCCCTGGGGGCGGGGCCAATTCGCCCCTCGCTCACCGATTGGACGGCAAAAAGTGGGCGTGTGTCGTTTTGGATCCGTTTTTGAAGCAGAAAATCCGTGATTTTGTACACGCTGTTCGACGCGCGTTCTGCATGAGTCCAACACCGGTACCCACAGCGGGGCAAGAACGGTGGCGATGCTACGGTTGTGAGGTGTGCGTGAAGGTCGGGGCGGTTGTGGTGAAGCGGTGGTTGTGGTGAAGCGGTGGTTGTGGTCGGTGGTTGATGTTGTGGTTGTGATCATGGCGGTTGGTCCAAAATAAAGATAGTAAAAGAAAAACGGCTATCCTAAAGAGTCGCAGCACGTATAAATGACATGTATTCCCACTAGACAACGGGTTTGGGCCTAACTACACATGCACTTACCGAGATACCTCACCTAAGGGACCTGAATGGTGGTTTGCGAATCTGGTAACCACAACACTACCCCCTTCCCTTTTTACAGACTCGTCCCGAGTCGTCAAATTTTCGTGTGCCATCATGTGTAGTTTCCCCTAGTACACTTTACCTACGGATCCCTGAGTGCGACATTCATGGTATTCGTGTCCCCAAAATAAATAACCTGAGGGCTGCGTAACTACCTAAACAAACTCACTCACACGGACGACTTAAATAAAATTGCCGGCGCTAAGACATACATGCCGGGGGCGCACTCATATGTACAGTACATCTTAACCTTAACTTACAAATTTTACACTAAACCATGGCCCAGGATCATCGAACTCTGCAAAAAGAAAGCAGTTCGCAGGGAGCCAGGCTGCCCACATGCAGTCTCTGACTCAAACAATGCAGGTGACGGAACGTGGCTGGCTGCTCACACGCAGTCCAAGGCCTTCCCTTTCGAACTGAACGCAGTGAACCACAACGGTGCATGGGCTGCACAACGCAGTCTCCGTGCCAGCTCAAGTGGCACACGCAATGAGCACAACGAATGGATGCATGAATGGATGGACGCAAACACGGTGCACGGGCCGCCACTGCAGGCCCGTGTTGTAGCTGCCAACAGGGCAGTTCTTGCAGCTTGCAAACTGTTGCTTTTACGATCCTGGCGCACATGGAAATGAACAGGGGGGGGCAAAGCAAAAATTGAACGGGGCTGGTGAACGTGGGCAGTGGGCATGGCATGGCAAAGGTGAGCAGGCAAACTCAGCCCGCAGAATAAGGCCGCTGCAGGCAAACACAGCCCGCAGAACCAGGCCGGCACAGGCCTCGAAGAAAAACACGGCCAGCCGATGGCACAGGCCTTGCAGCAAAACAACAGCTGCCGATGAAGTTGGCCGGCCTCCGCCTTGAAGCAAAACACGGCCAGCCGATGAAGTTGGCCAGCCTTTGCCGTCAGTGGAAGTTGGTGGAGGGAGTGCGGTGGTGCTGGCCACTTGGAAGGCGGGCTCGGACCTACCTACCTGTCTCCCTCCCACCTATCGCCTTTGCCTGTCACTGTACATACCCACTCCCTTAATTTGTCAAACCCCAATTTAGCCCCAACTTATTTTTTTTTGTTGTTTTTATTTTTACTTCCCCACTATAAATCGTCCCCTAACCCCCTTTACTGTCCTTGTTCGGCTAACCTATCCTGTCACCTAGCCTACTCCCAACCCCTACGTTCCCTTCCCGGAGGGGAACAAGGGAGAGCTAACGTCCTGTGTCGAGGCCCAACGAAGCCTCAGAATGGCCTCCCCAGAGTTCGGCGATCTTAACACCAAGTGGGTCCAGCGGCCCACAACGACAGCGAGGGGATGGATGGTGCGGAGGGGTACATCTCCTAATCTACCCTAACCATTAACTCTTAAACTACCCCGGGGCTTTCAACAAGCGCCTCTCGCTTAAACTATTGGTTCTATAAACCCAGATTCCCGTCGCCTGTGTTGGTGTCCTTACAATTTCGGGCCTCGCCCCACCCTTTCTCTCCGTGCCCTCACACGGTCTCCTGGCTGGGACACGTGGCTCACTTTGGCAGGCACGACCCTCTGCCGATTCTCCCGCTATGGCACCCCCGGGCACTACACTGCCTCCGAGCCTACCAGCTCCCTAACACCGGGGAGTGCCCCCCATGGCACCTCCCCTGAAACGCACACGTGGCAGGCCGGCCTCCCGGGCCCCTTTCCGAGGGTCACCCGTGCCCACTGCACTGCCCACGCGGCTAATGGCGCCCCGGGCCCCCGCACCAAGCAGGCGCACCCGTGCCCACTACTCTATCCCGGCCCCCCATGGGCCCATGGCCTACCGCGGCCAACTAGCCTGGTGCCCGGGGTACCCACTCAGCGATACTCACCTTTCGCAGCCACGCTCCCAAGCCCGTCAACAGGGCTCCTGCACCCCTCCAAATGGGTCTCGAGCCTACTTTCCCACCAACAGCAAAACGACCTCCATTTTTCAATTTGACTAACCCAGCTAACTCACTTTACTCTGACCCCGGGGTCCCTTGGGCGGGAGTCACTCCTCCCCCCAATCACTCATCGCACCATGCATTCCCCATTCACTCCACTCACACAGACCCGCTGGCCTCACTCACTCACCAAGCACATGCCTCACAACTCACCAACTTTTCAACACACACACCGCTGAACTCTGCCATCCTTCTAACTACATCCCCTAACTAACTCGTGCTCCCACGTCGTCCCTTAAACTACAGCACGTTCCTTTTAACCTACGTAGCTAAGCTACGTCCCCTCTACACACTCACAAGTCTGTCACGGTCTCCAAATTAATCCCATTTTATTTCCCAACCTAAATCTGGCTACAATCCCTCTAACTAATCCATTCCACGGACTCCATGAGGACTTACCCCTGCCCCATGAAGTCGGTCTAACTAAGCTAACCCTTCCCCCTAACTAGTTTCCATCCTGTGCCCAGGTAAGGGGGTCTTTCACCCCTTTCCCAGGAATCCTGTACACCCGAAAGTGAGGCTTGCCTTTTTTTTTTTTTCCATGCGCAGCACCTGCGCGGCAACTCAGAGCTCGCGCACTTTGCACCTGCCCGTGACGTCATGCAGCTGCACGTGTTCCTCGTCCCTCCTTGGACGCTACCATCCGGCAGAGATACCCCTCCTGCCGGATTCCAACCACACGTGCAGCCATGACGTCACCGTGCGCATAAAAAACAAGCCCCACGTTCGAGGTTCCCACGCGAACACATGTGCTTTGCCCGTTGGAGCTTAACACACACGATCGCGTGGAGAACCCGTCCGGTCCAAATCCATTTACCTGCCTAAACTTTGTCCGTCCGCGGGATCGGCAAATCCACCGCGTGCGTTTCCGGACCGGGACTTCACTCGCAAGCGAGCACGTGGCGGTCTCGTGCGTTGCACAGCACGAACCGCGTGCTCACTGCTGGGTGAACCCGGCACGGTCCTCGAAACAACTACAGCCGCTACTCGGCTTTCGTTTCTCCCATGTCGCCGTCTCCGTCTCCATTCAACCCACGCACACCTGCGTGTTACGACGCACACAGTCCACACCATCACATCCACACGGGGAGACGCGGCTGCGTGCTCCCGCATGCCGACCGACATCTCCCTCTCATACCGCTCTCTCACACACACGGTCTCCCTGGCACACAGCGACCTTGCACACGGCCGTTCACTCACGCGTGCCTCACTACTCACACAAACCATACTACTCACACGTGGTGCTCCATTCACTCGCGCGGGGGAACTCACCCGCGGTGCCTCACCCACGCACGCAAGTGCACTCAACCGCTGTGCCTCATCCACACACCGTGCCTCACTCATACACGCGGGGGCACTAACCCGCGGTGCCTCACTCACACTCCGTGCCTCATCCACACACGGCGTGCTGGGAAGCACGTACTCCGGCACCATCGCCACCACACCACTCACACACGGGGTCGCTTCCACACACGGTGCCGCACTCACACCTTGCACCACACACACAGGGACAACCACACTGGGGATTTGTGTCCCCACAAGGGTCTCCGGGGCCTCTACACCCCCCAAGCTCTCCGTGCACCCGTCCACAGCACTCGTCCCCTCAACCTCGCAAAGCACGACCGAACTCACCTGGTCGTGACTCGCCTCAAGGGGCATACCTCCCCTCGTTCCTGGAGGAGGCCATCCCGCTGCTCGCACCGGGTCCCTGCACGCTCCGCGAGCTCAACCCCATTGTCCTCCACTACCTCCGTGTGTGCGTGCGCGTCACTTACCCCGTCTTCATCGTGTAGTCTTCCCTCTATTTTTTCTGTCTCCCGTGTCTCTGCCAACTCTTCACCCTTTACCTCCCTTGTCTCAACTATTATTTCTGTTGTCGTCACCTCGTGTCTCGTCTCACACGTTTTGGTCGCCCCATTTAATTTTCCCTTTCGGTCATCGTCACGACCCTCGCCCAACACGTTCCACGAATTATTTTTTTCACCCGCCTCCACCGCGGGCCTGTCAGCCGTTGCACCCCCACCCAGCTCGTTTGCTCCCACACGTGGAGTCGCCATTTTGATCTCCCTGGTCATGGCCTTCATGCCCGCCTGCAGGCATCGGCCCATGTTCTGCGTCTCACCCCGCAGCTCTTTCATTTCTTCTTTCATGTTTGCTTCCATTCCGTTTATTTGCTGTGTATTCGCATCCATCGTCGTTTTCACTTCATTTGTATTTGTATCCATCTTTTCATCCATTTTTTGTGTATTCGCATCCATCTTTTCGTTCATGCCTTTCATTTCGTTCTTCATATTCGCATCCATCTTTTCGATCATTTGTTTGTTCATGCCTTTCATTTCGTTTTTCATTTCATTTGTCATTGCCGCATTCATTTGTGCCAGCATGGTGAATAGCTGGGCCATGTCGGATGCACTCAAGTGAGCCGTTTCGGCAGGGGTTGGGGAAGGGTCTTGGTGGAGAGGGGGGGGGAAGGTGTCATACACCGCGGCCGCTGCCGCACCCACCTCAGGTTCTGGGTTCAGTTGGGCGAGTCCGTGTTCCTGCACAATCAACATTTCCTGCTCGGGGATTCCATCCTGGACCATGGACTCTACATTATTACACATATACATTTCTAATACCCCCGGCTCCCGCTCGCCTTGAGACGCCATCTTGCTTCTCGTGAAGGGTTAATTTCGCTCGCTCGTAATTTGGAGGGAATCGGGGGTCGCTTCTCTCACCCCTGGACCGATTCCCGTGAATTTCGCTGGAGACAGGAGAGCCTGTTGTCCCGCTCTCCAATACCAGTGCCGCGAGGAGGGCGATGAATTTGTATCCCACTCCTGACACCAGTGTTGCGGTCTTCGCGCCCGCCGGCGTGCGACGGCCACGTAACTCGAATCGCGGCACGCGTCGCCCACCGGACGGACAATCCAGTCGTGACCCTCTCGGACTAACGCCGGGAACCAGTCACGGGTGGACCTTTCGGTCTCACCGCGATCGAGCCAATCAGCCCCCGCGTGGGATAGGGTTGCTCGCCAAATTCGAACTACCTAAGTACCCACGCGGAGGGTAGACCGGGCGATCGCACCTCGCCGCAGGTCGACTTCGGACACGGGCCACTTAAGCGACCCGTTCCGTACTATCAGAATAACCGAGCGGTGTTATCGTCGACCTCGACGGTTCGATTAATTATCGGGCGTATTCAGCCCACTACCAACCCTTTACGTGAAGCAAGATGGGGATTCAATGGGGAAAAAGACGAAGCGAAGCGGGAAACAGTTCAACAATAAAGCACATTTATTCGCGGCACACGGGAAGCACACAAATACAATTCCACCAAATGCACACAAAAAAGAAAAACACAATTCAATTTACACAAAAAGCAAACACAAAAGTGAAAACACAGTGCAGAGCTAATTCCGACTACCGAGCACACGGCAACACTTATACAATTCTACTTCACAGACGGCGCCGACAACACATACCCAAAACCAAGGAAAAGAAATACCCTCAAGAATGGGGTAGGCCTGGGGCCGAGACCTGGTCGGGCCTACCCGTCTGGTGATGAGACGCGGAGCGGCGATGGTCCCGGCAACCCGCGGACCTCGTGGACAGTGCCTGGCAGGGGGTGGAACGGGGCCCCCCTTGGTCGCACTATCTCAGCGCGGGGGGAAAACAGGAGGGGGGTTGCTGATGCTCGGGGTATGGAGGATCTTTTTATATGCGCGACGAGCGTCTCCACCTCGGCCAGGTCGCGCTGCCGGCCTCCCTCGGGCGCGCAGCTCCTTGCACGACGCGAGCACCCTTCGTCCGACTCGCCGCCTCTCCACAGCTCGTCCCCTCCGTTCCGACTCTCCTTCGCCTCGTTCCGACCTTTACGACTCCCTTCTTCCTCGTTCCGACTTCTTACTCCTCACTCTTTCTCGTTCCCGTTCTGCTGACTCTCTTCTGCTTCTCCAGCCACTGCAGGCTTCGGGCTCCAGACTTCTTCTTGTTCCGACTCCTTCTCGTTCCCGTTTGCAACAACTCTCTGACTGACGAACACCGTCCTTTTATCCCCCCGTAACTTCGCCTTTGACCCCCTCCCTTTGACCTTTCAACTCGCTCCCCATTGGCCCGAGAAAAAGTGGGCGTGAAGGCTTTTGATCCACAAATTTGCATATATCGATCGCCCTGGGGGCGGGGCCAATTCGCCCCTCGCTCACCGATTGGACGGCAAAAAGTGGGCGTGTGTCGTTTTGGATCCGTTTTTGAAGCAGAAAATCCGTGATTTTGTACACGCTGTTCGACGCGCGTTCTGCATGAGTCCAACACCGGTACCCACAGCGGGGCAAGAACGGTGGCGATGCTACGGTTGTGAGGTGTGCGTGAAGGTCGGGGCGGTTGTGGTGAAGCGGTGGTTGTGGTGAAGCGGTGGTTGTGGTCGGTGGTTGATGTTGTGGTTGTGATCATGGCGGTTGGTCCAAAATAAAGATAGTAAAAGAAAAACGGCTATCCTAAAGAGTCGCAGCACGTATAAATGACATGTATTCCCACTAGACAACGGGTTTGGGCCTAACTACACATGCACTTACCGAGATACCTCACCTAAGGGACCTGAATGGTGGTTTGCGAATCTGGTAACCACAACAATATATATATATATGTGTGTGACTGTGTGTGTGTGTGTATATGTATATATATATATACATATATATATATATATATATATATATGTGTGTGTGTGTGTGTGTGTGACTGTGTGTGTGCATATGTATATATATATATATATATATATATATATATATATATATATATATATATATATATATGTGTCTTCTTCTTCTTCTTCTTTCGGCTGCTCCCGTTAGGGGTCGCCACAGCGAATCAGCCGTATGATCCGCATAGTGATTTGGCACATGTTTTACGCCGGATGCCCTTCCTGACGCAACCCTGGTCGCCTCTTACGACACAGGGATATGGTACACCTATTTTAACCGGGGTATACACCGGCCCAGTATACTGGTACTCATTTCGCCGACCTCGGAAGGATGACAGGCTGAGTCAACCCCCTGGTGTATTAATTCAGTGGCCCAACGGGGCTTGAACTCAGGACCTTTTGGATCCCAAGCCGCTGCCCTAACCACTGCGCCAACACCAGGATATATATATATATATATATATATATATATATATATATATATATATATATATATATATATATATATATATATATATATATATATATATATATATATATATATATATATATATATATATATATATATATATATATATATATATATATATATATATATATATATATATATATATATATATATATATATATATATATATATATATATATATATATATATATATATATATATATATATATATATATATGACTGTGTGTGTGCATATGTATATATATATATATATATATATATGTATATAAGCCTGGTGTTGGCGCAGTGGTTAGGGCAGTGGCTTGGGATCCAAAAGGTCCTGAGTTCAAGCCCCGTTGGGCCACTGAATTAATACACCAGGGGGTTGACTCAGCCTGTCATCCTTCCGAGGTCGGCGAAGTGAGTACCAGTGTACTGGGCCGGTGTATACCCTCGTTAAAATAGGTGTACCATATCCCTGTGTTTCGTAAGAGGCGACCAGGGTTGCGTCAGGAAGGGCATCCGACGTAAAACATGTGCCAAATCACTATGCGGATCATGCGGATGATCCGCTGTGGCGACCCTTAACGGGAGCAGCCAAAAGAAGAAGAAGAAGAAGAAGAAGAAGAAGAAGAAGAAGAAGAAGATATGTATATATATATATATATATATATATATATATATATATATATATATATATATATATATATATATATCACAAGCAGAGTACCCACCCTATGGCCGATCTTGTTCCGAGCATGCAAGATGCTCTTCTGACGCATATCTTTATTTGAGCGGTGTATAGGTAACTGAGAGCTCTGTGTGGGTAAAAAAAAAACCGGTTATGTGCATGTATCAAAAACATACCTTCTGCTTACAATTTAATAAACATCACTGCACTGGAAAACGTGTAGACAGGAGTACTGTACTGTAAATGTGCAGATGAGATTGATGGGGGGATTGGTGAAATGTCGGCTGAGGTGAGCTGGACACCGTGCTAATGGGGAAAGAGAGCATGGCAAAAAGAGCGGATAGATTGTGAGAGCAACGAAGGAGGAAAGGAGGTAGACCGCGGTTGAGATGGAAAGTTTGTGTGAGGAGGGATATCCATCAGGTGGGGTTGGTTGGAGAAAGAAAAGTTGGTTGAGGAGAGAGGAGGTTGGAGAAGTTTTGTGGTCAAGGCAGGGCAGAAGCATGGTGCCATTGAACCTCACCCCTTACAAAGGGAAGAGGAGGAGGAGAAGAAGAAGAAATGGTGAGAACTTGTAATACTCTTTCCCACCAAGAGGCGGCGCTACACGATACACCTTAGCATAGAGAATTTGCGTCCTCACCCCCATGACCACCAACAAAGATAAAACACCCCTATACATTGATTAGGGTCATGCCGATCCTATGTAACAAGTATGGATGTAATCGGCCCAGAACTGGAGGACTATCGCAACAAACAAACAAACAAGCAGTCATAGACTGGTACTTTCAAAATCGTCAACTTGACCTCTGACCTTGTCTAATAAAAGCTGTCTCCAGAGAAGGTAGCGACGCAAACCAGAAGTTTCTACGATGAGTCTGTACCAAACCATCAAAAATCGAATGTTTGACCTCACTGTGACCTTGACCTTTGACCGATTTTGACCAAAATCTAATCAGCGCTAGCCATCACCCTCCTGAATCACAGGGTATAATTTGACATTGGTAGCTTCTTCCATTCTCTAGTTACCGCGGATTAACGTAACGTAAAGGTCACACTCGACGCCCCCCCCCAACTCGAAGGGATGCCAGGGCGAGCGCGATGACGTCAGCGCGCACATGCAAAACCTTTACGTGACTAAACGACGCGTCTGCATGAGCGTGCTGCGCCACGTGACGAGCCATGACGCGGCGGGTGAAATATTTTTATGCAATCTTAAAGCGTCTCCAAAACATCCTATTTTTACCAGAATTTCCACAACCGAGTGTTAAGCGTCCTAAGCGATCGCAAAAACTGAAGACAAAATTAAAGTCGAAGTTAAAACGAACTCATAACGGTGACCGAAGCAAAAATACTCCATTTCTCCAAAGGAATTTACGGAATTATTTCATATTTTATAACAATGAAATTTTTAAAACAGCCGTAACTCGACGAATTGACACACAAATTCCGCCGAACTTTCCTTGATCTTCCAAACTCACGCTCCGTCAACAATACCTGTGGTAACTTTTCTCGAGTTATCATGTTTTGGAAGTTTGACCTCACTGTGACCTTGACTTTTGACTGATTTTGACCAAAATCTAATCAGCGCTAGCCATCTCCCTCCTGAATCACGTGGTGTAATTTGACATCGGTAGCTTCTTCCGTTCTCGAGTTATCATGTTTTGGATGTTTGACCTCACTGTGACCTTCACCTTTGACCGATTTTGACCAAAATCTAATCAGCGCTAGCCATCACCCTCCTGAATCACGTGGTGTAATTTGATATTGATAGCTTCTTCCGTTCTCGAGTTATCGTGCCTACAAACAAACAAACAAACAAACACACAAACAGAGGACAGAAGTGATCAATATACCAACGAAATCTTTAGATTTCGTCAGTAACAAACAGACAAACAGACAGAAAGGGGTGAAAACATAACCTCCTTCACCTTCGGTGGTGGAGGTAATTATCATTCTATCATGGAGTGCAGTAGTATTCCATATAGAGGGATCATACGGGAAAAGAATGGCCACCCATTCAAATGTGTACACAAGGATATGCTCATAAACTCTTAAAGAATGAAGTCAAAAGCATTTAAAAGCCTTAACTTTTATTCCCAAGCGTTTTGTGAGCTTCCAAGACTTAAGAAGACGCCAAAAAAACATCACAAAAGTACCACAACGAGAGATCACCAAAACACCAATTTTACATTTTCTTCTGCTTCTTTCCCTTTTAAACCAATGTATAACTGTAGCCCGGCCGACCTCAATAACTGCTGAAGCCATGATGGAGATTCCACCATGAGGATGTTACTTTGTCTCTGCGCTAGTGCACACAACCCACAATTTTAAAACACATAAACATTAATCATTTTATTACGAAAAGGAATCGAACGTAAATGTGGACTTGCCCAAACCAGGCCAGGATCATGAGGTGGGAGGAAATGGACACTGGACAGAACTACTCCAAAAGCGATACATATCCAACCCATCCCCAAATCAAGTGAAACAAGTATTAAAACAATTTAATCACATCGATGGATTTAATCCATCACAAAATAACAAAATATGTAAAACATTAAGCGTTTTATTACATTAAAAAAAATTACAGAAACAAGAAAAAAAAACATTTTAAGAAAAATGTAAAAACAGAGAGGGATGAAATAATAAAAAAACCAAACAACATAAGAAGGTTACCACATTACGATGCCACAATATGACACCACAATCCTCTTATGGATTACAATCACAACATCTTTTAACAAATTTGTTGTGGGATTGCGATGGAACAACTTTTGTTGTGGGATTCTGTCTGATGATTGATTGTATCATTCCTTCGGTGCGTCTGTGACTGATGTGTTGCCTTTACAAGTGAGAAAATGAGGAAGTCAGCTTAACATATCTGAAGGATGGTGTACTCGACGAAGTTGGCTCTCTTAGTCTCACTCCCATCCCGTCGAGGTTCAAACCCAAAGTAGACAGTGACAATCGAGCTCTCCTGCCAAACATCCTCAAAGTTTTTTTTTATTAGCCTATTAGATGGGGTTTTGAAACCATGTTTGTGCGTGCGTGTGTCCGGGCCATAACTTTTTTTTTAACATTTGAGCTTTTGTTTTCAAATTTTCAACAAAGCTTTATTTTAAAAACATGGAGAAGAAAATTCATAGTTTGGTCAAAAGGTCAAAGGTACCGTTTAGCATTACGGAAGAAAAAGAAGTCCCAATACGAAGCGGATGGGCTTTGCATTTTCAGATGCTTTTTAGGTTTTTTTAGCTCGCCTGTTCGAAGAATAGAGAGCTATAGCGATACCCCCGGCATGAGCGAGAGCGTGAAAATGTTAAAATTTTTGGTGCAAGTTATTTAGAAGCTTTCCTTTCGTTTAATATGTGTACTAGGATGCTGATATTTGGCATGAAGGTTCCTTTGGGGTATACTATTGGTGTAGTGAAGTTGAAATTAACAAATGATTTTAATTTTTTTTTTAATTTCAACCTAAGATGGTGTCAAAGCCACCCAATGCTCGCCTGTTTATACTAGACGCTTACCATTCATTTAATATGTGTACTGGTTTACTGATTACAATATACAAATACATATATTGCTTTAAAATTATTTGGATCAGACTTCACTGCAATGCTTTATAAAAAAATATTATTAGACTAGTCTCTTAAAAACGATAAATGTATAAACAGGCGAGCATTAGGTGGCTTTGACACCAACTCTCTGGTTGTATACATGATCGAAGCTCGTGGAGTAGTTAGATCAGAATGGAAGGGAACAAAATGGAAAGGGGAAAACACCAACAGCGGAGTCAAAATGAGAGTGAGATCAAGGGGAGGGGGAGAAGGACACATTCGGGTGAACAAGTTGCACATAAGATGAGTGATATAGCAAGAAGAGGAAGCAGAGAGTGGAGATGCAACAGAAGAGAAACAAACCAACTGAAAACTAACAAACGCAAAAAGGTGAGGGCGAGGGAGGAGGGAAGTTACAATAACCTGGAAAAAAAAGAAGCGAGTTATCGTGAAGTTAGTACAATATCTAATGCATGCGGTATCTTAGTGTAGCCTACTATTCTCCTTTTCACAGTCCACTGCAATAGAGGCACTGATGACATCACTTGCAACCATATTTGGTAAATTGCTTCAATTTATGATCGGCAAGAAACCCATTTTGTTGAATTTGATATTGTTAACTATAATATCTCGTGTGCAAGATATGAATAATCGGAGCGCAACAGCTCCTGTTTCTCCTGTAGGGGTTTAATTGGTTATGCAATAATTGTGACGGCGTGGTTGGTTATAAGCCTTTGAAATGCACGCTCGGGTTTCAGATTATAAAGCAGGAAGCAACATATCAATTTGTTGCTGACCATCTGTTCCTGACGTTCGAGTAATATTGAACGAGAGATGCAAATATTGTTTAAAATTGGTACAATATTAAACAGATTGCAGACTTTTGTTTTGAATGCCCAGTCGGGCTGCAGAGTCTGGTTTACACACTTTATTTCAGAATGCAGGGAAGATAAACGATGTAGCTTTTTCTTCCCACCCCCACATCATTAACTCTCAGTACTCTAGCCCCCTTACAAGCACCACGGTTCACTAAACCAAATGCGTGCGAACAATATAAATGTCCTCGCTCCTCCTTGCCTTGCCATTGTTGCTGGTTCGAGGAGCACATGTGCAAACACATGTTTGGTAAATTTTCCAAAAGTCTTGATTTATTAATTTACTAGCACGGGTACCCAGCATTGCTCGGTGGGTACCCGACGTTTCCTGGTGCTGTCCCATCCCTGTTGGCAATTTGAAGAAATCAATTTATTTTCTATTTTTTGTGGGTGCCTAAACACTTCCCTTCACTGACTAAAGAATGGGATTGGGGATCATTTAATATTACCTTTCACAGAGCTACAAAGGCTTAGGCACAAGAGAGTGGTTAAAAAAACCCCTAAAAAACAAACTTTTTTTCAAATTTTTTGAAAACATTTTTTGCTTAATTTACTTCCCAGCATTCACTGATCTTATTGGAAATTGCAGCTTGGCTGATGGGTAACTATCATTTTGTTGGGACATGAGTATGCCACTGATGCTGTGCCCCTTTTCCAGGCTGTCAACCCCACCTAGTGTTGATTCAGCAGCCAACAGGGCTTGAATTCTTGAGTCTAGACCCTAAGATCCTAAGCTGTTCACCCCAACTGCAAAGCCAACATGAGGCTTCACTCACTGATGAACCTTGGAAAGTTTGACGAATATCCGTTCACCATCTTAGACAAAAATGGCAACACACACACACACACACACACACACACACACACACACACACACACACACACACACACACACACACACACTTTCATTGCTTCTAATTTGTGAAGTTGTAACGCATGGCATGAAGTTGTAACGGTTATTTCTCATGAAAACTCTTGTCTTGTTCGTCCTTTTTTAGGTCATCTGTTTGAGCATGACCTAATAATATGGGTGTCGATGTCCCTCGATCCGTCCGTCCGTTCACAATGAAGTTGAAGTGAGAGATCTGGTCATTAGTGATCCTGATAGAGGTCGATGAGACGTACACGATGGTATGACTTTCAAGGTCACCCAAGGTCAAGGTCACGAGGCCTTTGAAGTTGCGAAAATGACGATTTTCAAATTCTATCTCCTCCGCCATTTCTCAAGCAATCTTGAATTTGATTTTGGCATATCAATCTGTAGGACAATATCTAAATTTGGTCAGGCCAGTTTTTCGATATTCGCTTTCGTTTTCGTGTCACGTGACTTCAAAGTTTGCAAAAACTGCCCTACCTTCAGGAGGCTATATATTTTCTCGCAGAGATGACCGTCACTCCCGCACGGGTGTATTTTTTTAAAGTTGTCTTTCTCTTTTCCTGGAACTTTATCCTCATTTCCCTTTGATGTCTGCATCAGTGGTCTTACTACTACTTTAATATTCCCAAATAGTCCCACCTTCTTCTGGGTTGGCTGGGAGAAAGCTGTTTTTTTTTTTTTTTGCCCATGCCTTTCACGAACTGACTTGCCAGGCCTAAAGTTCCACTGAAGCTGATTTGGGCCGGAATTTAGAATTTTGCCACAACCGGTGCCTGGGATAGCTCACAGTGGGATCTTGAGCCTCCATCTACGAGCGCCTGCAAATGGGACACCCGACTTAACGTCCATCGGAGGGACGGTACACTTTCTGACATAACATCTTGCTTGTAAAAGTACCAATCTGACAACTTATACTCTGGTTTGGAATCAAATCCATGCTAGACAGCTCAAGCGCAAGTGCAATACATCTGCACCATCCTGTCAGATGACTCGGTCAGCTGTGATGTTCAGAATTTCTGTGACTATAAACACTGTGCTTATCCCTTCATCCATCTTTAAAATTATGTCAGCGTCTCTAAGGTTCCCATCCCTTGTAACTACTAAGTTGCTCCTGTGACCTCTACTCCTGGACTCAGATTATATATATTCAACCTCAGGTCCACATGCGGTATAAGCTTCCACAAGGAAAGTTGATGGGACGGACCGTTCGTGTCGCATATGCTTCCCATGAACTCCATTTTAAGTTGAATATTTTGCTGAAATCCACATCCAAATGATTGATTATTATCTTTAACAATTTTTCTTTGTACAGAAAGTCGAGGCTCTTTGAAGAGCCGATAAAAATAAACAAACAAATATGAACTATGCTCTGCCCTCGGCTTTTGCCAGTACCGTCTTTTACTTATTCAACACAGAATGGACCAGGACAGAACTGAACAACAATAACATCGTGAAAGGAACACACAAACAGCAGGGAAGAGAGACATTTGGAGGTGGCATCTCAAGTGGAGGGGAAGGAGGGCAAGAGGTGAGCAAGCTCGATACAAGCTCAAACATGGCAAGCAGAGGAAGGGAAAGCTGGACATGAAACCAATCGACGACAACAGAGATTAATCCAGAATGGTTTACTTGGGTAACGAGTTCAAACTGCATAACATACATCCGGTTTCTCACTATCTATTTGTAAGGACAATGTGGTTTTGGCACGAGATGAAAGTCCGATTATTATAGAATATACTTTTAATTGAAAGGACATGTTGGTGAGCCGCCAGGATAGCACTCGCTTTTAATGAGATGTCTATCTTGGGTTATCATCTCAACCCAGCTATAAATTGTCAACCTGGTGTTGTGCTTGCAGGGTGAGGCACTGATATGTGCTCACCATCCATCTAAGGGACGTTAGGTCAGAGGTGCCGCTTTCTATCACCGATCTTTGGTGGACGTTAAAGATCCCACGGTGTCGTTGACGAAGACGAGGTGAGTTGTCACCGGTACACTGGACAAAATCCAAAATTCCTGTGACTGCTCCAAAACAAGCGGAGTGATGACCCAGTCCTTGTACTTCACTTTATAATTATAAAAAAAAACAATTGATTTCATTGTTGGACCCTTCTACTTTATGGCTATGTGACAATATTCATGGATTGATGACTGCACTTTATTTAGTTATTGATTCGTTTTCTTATTTAATTATTTTTTTGTGGAGTTTCAAGCAAATAAGAATAGTCATTCATGTGGAACAATTTCAGAGTCCAGGATTTTGAAAAGGAAGGGTTGGTGGAATGTGTACATCTTAGAAACTGGAAACGTGGTTGGTACCATAGGTGATAATTGCACAACTCTGGCCATAATCCCTGTGGACAACACATTATAAGAGAGCAATTTTAATAATGTGGCTGTTAAATTAAGGTGCAATAAAAATGTGTTGTTTTTTTTTTCCTGAAAATTTCGAGTTCAGACCATTTGGAGTCTTCTCAGAGATGTTTGAGTCGTTTGAGAGCACAAGTCTCAAGTTAGTCCAAAGGTTTTTAACTTGAATTATATTTTGAAAAATCCAACAAATGCCGAAATCTAGATTGTCATCTCGACGATTTTTTTTTTCTTGTCATGTATCATCGAGTAATCTTCCTGGGCTGATGGGATAGCCTCAAGGTATGTACACTCGGCTTTGAGTTGTCTCACCTGGGTTTGTATCCTGACCCAGGTATTAACTGTCATCCTGGTGTTTTACTTGCAGGACGAGGTATCATTGTGTGTGTCATCCATCGGAAGGATGTTAACCTTGAGGGTCCGTCTGCCAGCACTGGTTATCGGTGGACGTTAAAGATGCCATGGTGTCTTTCATCACGAGTCGGCAAGTTATCGCTGGAATCCTGAACAAATTCTAAATTACTACCAACTTCAGTCAAACGTTGTGAAAGACTTCGGACAAAGATGTTCCCCAGCAAATCCCAGATGATGGGAATACTTTGGGTCGTAGTAGTAGTAGTAGTAGTAGTAGTAGTAGTAGTAGTAGTAGTAGTAGTAGTAGTAGTAGTAGTAGTAGTAGTAGTAGTAGTAGTAGTAGTAGTGAAATCCTCATGTGTTCTCTTTTTAAATATCCATTACCTCCGCCACCAAAGGTGGAGGTGGACAGAGGTAATGTTTTCACCCCTGTCTGTCTGTTTGTTTGTCTGTGAACAGGATATTTCAAAAAGTTATAGACTGTTTTGGGCGAAACATTGTGGAAAAGGTTGGGTATGTGACCAGGACGAATGGATTCGATTTTGGCTCAGATCCAGATCCAGATCCAGATCCAGATCCAGGTCCAACCGATCAGTGGGATACAAAACATAAACTATATCAGCCTGGCGGAGGAGGTATGTGCTCTACCGAATGCTGTTCTAGTTGTAGTTACACTGGCGGGTTAAAGATTGCATGAAATATTACATCGTCCTTTGGAAGGGAAGCAAAACGGGTTGTCCCATGAGCTTGCACTCTGCTATGGATGTGACCACCCACATAGTATCTCCCAAAAGGTACTGGCCATTGTATGTATGTATCCCAATCAAATATAAAATTAGCCTCCCTATCTACCAGCCAACTTGAGCTGTCGATCAGCAACACAGCCATCCATACCCCAGTCATGATGTAACCAGCAGAATGAATTATTTATGGGATTCTGATCGAAAGCGCATTCAGCAGATATTTGATGGACTCCATTGCTCTTTGCTCACTTTTCTGCTCACCTTTAGAGCCGCACAGGGTGAGATGAGTAACAAAGACTGCATAGACATTTTCTAAGGCACCGCACGTTCGTGCTGCCAGCTTTTCACTCTCAGGGAGCTTTATTTAAATAATTTCCACTTGGAATGTAATGATCGTCCTGCACTCTCAATCACGAGTTCTACACTTTAATTGTTTTGCCAACTTTATTTCTGAATTTGATGTCCAGTCACCTGCTTTCGTATCCATGCTCCAGGCTCGTGGAAGAGGTGCCACAGGATGGAAGGGAGCAAAACGGAAAGGGGGACACACGAACAGCAGAGTGGAAGTGAAAGTCAGATCTGCAACTGGAATCCCGGCCGAGTCCCATAGACTTTAAAGTGGTCCATGCTGCTTCCTCGCTTGATATGCAACATGCACAAACAACTATGTTGGTAATCGTAGCACAGGCTTTGATAGGCCTAAAATGACTGACTCCTGTATGTAAGGTATGTGCACGTAGCTTGTATAATATATATATATATATATATATATATATATATATATATATATATATATATATATATATATATATATATATATATATATATGTATATATTGTTGCCGAAATGGCCCTTAGTGGATTATTAAATATAGAATTAGCCCAGATCCCCCATTAAATGCATGTTTAGCCAGGTTGTTCGGTAAATGGACATTACATGTGTGTCGGGAGGTGTAAGAGGCTGTTTATTGTTTGTGCGGTGGTGGTGGACCGAGAGCTTCTTCTTCCTTCCTTCCTTCCTCTCTCCGGACGAGGCCCCGCCCAGTCGGCTGAGATGGAGTGGCCTAGAGAAGGAAGTGAAACTAAGGAGAGGAGCCAGTGGGCTTCGAGGCGAGTGAACGAAGGAAAGGCAGTGTGGATCTGTTTCGAGAGCGTCGAAGTGTGGTGCGATCGGCAGTAGGAGGAACTGAACCTGAAGGTCGAGTCTGCCATCTACCGAGGGAGTAACTGAGCCTGAGTGTCGAGTGGGGATTTCTGCTGTATAGAAACGACTAGTGGGAGGCTGCAATCTGCATTGATAGGAACTGGTTGCTGTGTGAGGCACGATCAGCTTTCGTGAGGAGACATCGACAGGTTCAACCGGAGTCCAGTGATGGAGCCTCTGACTGTCCCTACTCACCTCATGGCTCGACGATGTCTTGGAATCCCATGGACCCAGTCTGCCGGAGCCCAACACCCTGATTTGGCCTTGTCTGGTGAACAGGCCAGGCATGGACTTGTATGCTGGACCTTGTGAGAAACCAGATGAGACCCACCATCGATCTGACGGTATTGTGCCATCGACATTGCACGGGGTCAGAACGCGCTGAGGAGGGCGTGCGCACGCGGTGCTTGAGAAGGAAGGGTACGGCGCCGCCATCTTCCCACGCGGCGTGCTCAAGCTTAGGGGCTCGAATCCGTGGGCATTGGCTTGTTACGAGCCACATTCGTGCTTTTGACACTTTCCTCTCG
>NC_140961.1:33049785-33122285 GCF_056783735.1 Eptatretus burgeri
CTGATGAAATGCTGGGTTTGTGTATTTGCTTTTGTTCGTGTGTTGTAAAAAGAAGAATTTTTTGGGGGGGGGTTAATGTGGGTGGAAATCAAACCTGCAACCAAAATATTGCACTTTAGATTTCCACCCCCGAGAAATCCTCATTTTATTAGCTGTGATGGGGGGAATTGAATGTTAACCTCGGCCTAACAGAAACATCCTCTGATTTCTTATGACATTTGATGGAAATCTGGTAATAATGTCCAGATTATCCATGAGAGATGGTGAGTTCTCGTGTTTGTTTGTCCTTACTTAAATCTTTTGCTATCCCCATCATTCATTCACTTAGTGGATTAAAAAGTGGATTTGGGGGTTTGAGCACTCCATCTGTTTGTTTACATTAATGCTAAGGGAGTAAGTGCCTGCAATTTTAAGTGAAAGTGCTTTTCTCAGCCCAAAAATGCTCCTTGTAGACAATTGTATAATCCATGTTTGATGTTAAAAAGCACTTTGTGTTAACGACTTCACTGGCTGTGATTAATTGTGAATGTTTCCACATGCTTGTGTCAAGATGGAGACCATTATTGTTGATACGGCGTGAAGGATTGTCCACAAAATGTTTTCTTTGAAAGCAGCTTCCGGACTATTCTGGAATTCATCAGAAAGTTCCAACCTGATCTGACTGTAAACTGCCATCCTGGTGCTTTGCAGGCCGGGCTTGAATCGGAGGCTTTGATCTTGCTGTCCTGTCTGTGAGCAGTCACTAGGGGACATTCAAGATCTTTAATTACCTTACCTAATGAGGGCTGCTGTGTGTCGATAATGTGGCCAGAAACTTCTGGATTTCACCAATTTCAACTGCAGCTGACTTTAAAGGTGTGCACACCTTGGCCAATTTGTTGTATGGAACACACCTTTGTTCTATACAAGACAGCCTGCATATATTGACAGATTTTTGCAACTTCTCAACCTCTTGAGCTTTCACATGAGCTCCATTCCATATAATATGTAGGCTACCTTTACAAATTTGTCATCGATATTTATGGCATTTACCCATTGACTAAAGGCACATCCATGTCGTCATGAAATATAACACGTCACTCATTTATTCCTCCTTTTTTTTCTCACCCGTGGAACCTCCTTCCACACTTTCTTCAATCTCATTCTTCCTTGCAGGTCTTCAAGACAGTTGTTCACCACCATCTCTCGTCACCCCCCCCCCCATCCAAAACCATGATCTTTTCTACACCGGTTTTGTTATGTTGTATCCTGATCTGCTGTGTGTTCGAGCTCTTCCCTGAGCCCAGACCATGTATAAATACGAAAATAAATAAATATGTCCGTTTTGTCCATCCAACAGAGCTATTACACAGGTATCTGCACATTAACACATGACATGTTAAAAGCCACACACCGGCCAACTTCGAGGCACATGACACACAACCTCGTGCTTCGTACAATCAACCTGCACATCACTCGCTCGAACAATGCTGGAAGATGGAGTTACATACAGTATATGATTAATAATTTTGTTGCAAGCATCAACCTTCAGAATTTGAATACAGCACATTGCTGTTATTCATTCCCAGATGGATGCATCATATTCCCCCGAGGTGGTCGGAATGTCGGTCAACAACAACATAAACATGAGATTTCTTGAATCGTGATGTAATCTTACGTGCTGGCTTACCTACTCTCTGGATAGTTGATTAGATCTTGTGCAAGGCAAACTTGGGCTGCTTCTTGCAAGAACTGAAAAAAATTATGAGAAGCACAGGGATTGGTTTTCACTTGAACTTGCATTGTCCTTTTCTTTACCTTCTCATCTTGTTATCTGGTTCTTACACCTCATTTGCTTCATTGTCCTGTAATGTATTACTACGAAGGAAGAACCTGTCCTTATGGATTGGTTAATTTCCCCAAAATTGGTGTGATTTCATATGACCCCCTCCTTCAAGGAGCGATGCTGTGCCATTCATATTTACACAGACAGAATTGGGGTCCACCTCCTCCTCCCTCCCCACTCTAAAACCCCGGGACTATTCATTTTCTTTACCTCCTCAAACCGGCATGTGCACATCTTGAGGCTAATTATCAGTTTTTAGATCATTCTGTCCAACAGTTCAGGAGTGCATAGAAGTCACACACACACACACACACACACACACACACACACACACACACACACACACACACACACACACACACACACACACACACACACACACACACACACACTTCTCTAATTACTATATATAGGATGACTATGCCTATTCTTTCAATCACTGGTGTATTCACCTCGAAGCTATCTGGTGTTGGGATTGTTTTCCATGTGGTGTTGAGTTTAACGGCGAAAAAGAAAAACATCTGAGGATATACATCGTCCTTTTGTTTGAGACTTCAAACCAGCGGTCCCAGCTCCTAGCACTCTGCCTTGTTCCTTGGTTTGATCATTCCCATCTGTTAAACATTGCCAGTGCTTTTTGAAAAAGAATAGGCATTGTTGTGCGAGTTCCATCTCCAAATAGCGTATTGTCAAATATTCCAGACCTCTTTTATTGGAAAGGAAATGCAAACGACTCGGTGGCGCACACGGTCCTTTGGCATCACTTATCGCCCACTCGAATCCAGGATGCTATTACATAACATCGAATACAACAGGACATTTAACTTTAGGAACGTATAACGCTACAGCCTCTTAATGATGTTGGTGCTATGTGCTGAATCGTCAACTGAACATGTCTTTCATGTACTTCCACCCCCACCTCGTCCACCCCCCTTGCATCCATTGATGGTCATCTCAAACAAGCCTCATAGTTCACCAGACCTCGCAGGAGGCAGGATGATCAAGCTGTGTTCGTGATAGCTGAAAAGTTCATGGAGCATGGAGTTCAATCCCCACCAGCCAGGAGACCACATCTTCATTCCTGAGCTATTGCATATCGCATCGTAACACTCCTTTACACTTTAAAGCGGTCGTTTGATGAAATGTTTATTTTGCTAAAATGTATACATATATATATATATATATATATATATATATATATATATATATGTACAAATAGGCTGTCCATGTACAGGCCCTGCACCTGTTATTCCAGGCAAAGAAGCAATTTTTAGATCTTCGTGGAGGATCTCCAAGTCTTACTCACGTTGTTGTTCTTGTGGACTTTTTTGTTTCACAACCTACAGTTTTCATCGAAACTTCCTGAAACTTGGCGTATACATGTAAAAATACCCTGCGCAGACATTAACCATCTCCGATTTTGGAAATTCTTCTGAGAAAAAAACGTTGACGTCAAAATATCTCCACTAATGGAAATCGCCTAAAAAAATTATCTCCAAAACTCGGCAAGCTGTTTGAATTTTGTTTGCGGGAATCAAGCCGGGCATTAGCACAGATAATTTATCGCAAACCTGATGCATCACAATGACGTCATATTCGTTTTTATGACGTCATCGTTAAGAGGACGAGGATCTTAGCTCATTTGAGCTTTTTTTTTTTTTAATAGACCTTTAACAAAGCTTTAAAGATGGTCTTTGCTAATCTAGCACCTGGAAATGTTTGATTTGCACCAGAAAACGAGATGGAGGATGATGTTCCATTATAAAGTTTGAAGCTATTCTCGCGGAGAATATTATTTTGGAAAGATGAGCCATTTTTGATTGCTTGCTCGTGGGACACGAGTGGAGTGCAGAGCTGGAATGTATGGGTGGGTGTTTGCTGTCCCGTGCCCTCGGCTTTTGCCAGCACTGAGGGCTAGTGGGCTAAATCGTGTGACGGAGTGAATGTTCGTGCAAGTATTACATACGTCGTAGCAGCTTGGGTCGCAAAAGCTTTCCTGTTGGAACATCATTGCAGAAATTGATTGTTTTTTTTTTTGTTCACCTTGACGTCGCTTTGATTGCCTTGTTGAGCCACCCACAACATGGAAACATAATATCCTATTTTAATAGACTCCAGTTAACTGTAACGCTCACAGTTGTGGGGATTGGAGAGTGGTGTGTGCACCTGTGACTGGCACCTGACGCCGCTGCGCCTTGGGTCTGGCTTTTGAAGGTTAACGTCCGTAATGCGGTTTTGTTTGAAATTCGGCCCAAAGATGGCAAAATCATGTGTTTCCCTGACTCTGTGAAGTGTGCTCAGTAATGGACTTTATTGTAATTGGTTGATATTTGTTTATTTTTTTTCAACATGTATTTTACTTGGATGCAAGATTCATTTCAGAAATTCCTGATGAATTGCAAATGCCGAAAGATATCTAGTACGCTCACCCCTCGGTGAAATTAGCAAGGGTGCTGCATCAGGAAGCATGGCACTAGTTTGGTGATAGCATTATAATATGTTATAAGATTATGCGAGCTGTAAGAAATGTTCAAATAAAAAATCCGATGATATATTGGGTGGTCGCGAGACTACCCTTATTCTCAGTTTTTCCGTCTGTCTGTTTGGTGGTCGCGAGAGTACCCTTATTTTCACTTTTTTCGTCTGTCTGTAAGTATGTTTGTATGTCTGTATGTAATGGACAGCTCTGGAGGCCAGAGGAGTCAACTGATTTTGATGAAAGTTGACAGGAAGGTTCATACCAGGATTTAGTTCTATGCTTTTGAGCACCGTTGCTATGGACACCACCGTTGCCTAGCAACGGGACTTTGAAATTTTTGAAAATTCCTAAAAAATATATTTTTTTCGAAAATCAAAAATCGGCTTCCGCGCTTTTATGCGCACTATAATCAACCTCTTTGTCAAACATTTTCAGCCCGATCCGTCAAAAACTGTATGACTAGTATGCAATTATGTAGCGACCACCCATGTTGCCTACCAGCTTGTTTTACATTAATAGCCTTTAACATTCGCATCGTATCCATGTAAAAATGGGTGTGATGAGCCATTCGGGTGATCCGGTGATCAATTTTCCGAGGAAAACTCTAATTATATTGTTTTCCCTCTTGCAATGATGAAAATTTAATGTTGCTTGTACATAAATTACATGTACAAGCACAACATTGGGAGACATCATTGCACTTCTCCATGACTTGCAAGGATTGGAGACAGGAGAGAAAACCATTGGTGTACATATGGGATACATACACACACACACACACACACACACACACACACACACACACACACACACACACACACACACACACACACACACACACACTCATGTGCAGCCTTGAGGCTGTTGATTGCATCGTTGGTTAGGGACACAGCAATGCCACTGATGCTGTACCCATGTTACCAGTACACTGGTTCTCATTTCACCGACCCCAGAAGGATGACAGGCTCAGTGAACCACACCTGCTGTTAATTCAGCAGCTGACAGGGCTCAAATTTTTGTCAGGTCAGGTTCGATCTGTGACCTGCTACAGGTACCATGTAAACCTGTACTAACCTGTTCCATGGTCGGGTTGTCGGCGACTAAACCGTCTCCCCCACCAGGTTTTCTGGTGAGGAGGGTGTTTGGATATGGACACCCAGCAGGATTAAAAACAAAACCTGTCAAAGGGCGGAGGAGCTCCTTGTGAGCCAACGGCCATCCATATCTAGTGCCCAACTGTGTCTGCGGACGTCCTCCTGCAGTTGGGTTACTTCTTATTAGGAGGTTGGTGGCAGGATTTGCACTCCAGCCACCGTAAAACGCTTCATTCCGCAAAACGCAAAAACGCAAAAAAATCTGAAAACCCACTCCGTGGGAGTACCTCCTGTGCAGCTTCCCTTCGCAGGGCAGCTCACCGGATGATGGGATTGGGGCAAAGCCTTCGGGACCCCAATCTTTGATAGGAGGGAAACCACGGGGTAACATCCCTGGGTCAGATTGCGGGAGGGTGTGTCGGAGTGGTGCTGGGGTGTCGTCCACCAGGACGGCGGTCTCCTTGGGTTAACCTGAGGCGGTCCCTTCGGGTGGGTGCCTGGAATGTCCTATCCCTAAGAGGATGATCACCTGTCTCTGTTATCATCTGAGCTCAAGCGTTTGGACATCGGGATTGCAGCTCTCTCTGAGGTTCGGAGACCGGATTGCGGCGAGATAATGGTGGGTGGTTACACCTACTATTGGTCTGGTCGCTCTGATGGTTACCATACCCAAGGAGTTGCTGTAGCTGTGTCCAATAAGCTGACCCCAATGATAATTGAGGTAACACCGGTCAACGAGCGTATTATGAGATTAAGGATTCGTCACTCCTTAGGTGTCATTTCCCTGGTCTCTATTTATGCTCCGACTGAGGCGAGCGATCTTACCGTGAAGGATGCATTCTACGCCACACTCGAGTCTGTGGTTGATCAGTGCCCCAGACGAGATACACTTCTAGTCTTGGGGGATTTCAATGCATCGACTGGAACTGATAGGGATGGTTATGAGGTGTGTGTTGGTCCCCATGGGTCAGGAACTATGAACCAGAATAGCACTAAGTTCCTTGACTTTGCAAGAAGTCATGGACTTAGGGTGGCTGGTTCATGGTTTCAGCGCCCGCAAGCTCATCGCTGGACTTGGTATTCCAACGCTGGCGGTGTGGCAAAGGAGATTGACCATGTCCTCATTGACGGTCGTTGGAGGATGATCCAGAACTGCAGGGTCTACCGGAGTGCTCAGTTCCTCAATACTGACCACAGGCTTGTTGTAGCAACTCTAAAGCTGCACCTTAAATCCTGGAGAATGGTACCATCCCAGCCTCGGCTGGATGTTGCCAAGCTCAGGGATGAGAGAGTAGCTGAGGAGTTTGCGAACAGGCTGAGTGGACACTTGGGGGGTCTGGGTGCTTTGGGGGGTCCTGAAGAGTTGTGGAGCACCTTCAAGACCACCGTCCTTGATGTTGCCGGTGGATGCCTTGGAGTTCACCGCAGGGCAAAGAAGAATTTTGTCTCTCAAGGGACACTGGATACCATTGACCAGAGTCGCAGGGCCAGGCTGAATGGCAGAGCTGAGCTGTTTAGGGAGCTGAGGCGTAAAACTGTACGTGCACTGAGGGTGGACAAGGAGGGCTATGTGCGAGGAATCTGTGAGGGGTAGAGCATCACCTGTGGACAGGTGATTCTCGTCCCGCTTACAGGGGAATTCGCGCATTACGTTCATCCAAGCCCATCCCTCGGAGCACTGCAGTTCGAGCAGAGAGTGGTAGGCTCTTGACAGAGGAGTCTGAAGTGAAGGCCCGCTGGGCCGGTTACTTTGAGCGGTTGTACCAGGCTGATCCCCCAACTGTCGAGTTGGACGTCAAGGGTGTTACAATCCCTGTTGCTGACCCTCGAATCAACTGTGGTCCACCATCGCTTGTGGAAACACGGGCTGCGGTGAACCAGTTGAAACGGGGCAAAGCTCCAGGGATCTGTGGCATCCATGCTGAACTTCTCAAGGCTGGTGGAAATGCTGCACTCGCGTCGTTGCATGCAGTTTTGTGCTCTGCCTGGAACACAGGCATCATCCCAACTGACTGGAAGAGGGGCCTTGTTGTCCCTCTCTGGAAAGGGAAGGGTGATCGCCAAGACTGCAACAACTACCGAGGGGTGACGCTGCTCTCAGTGCCGGGCAAGGTCTTTGCTCGGATAATTCTTGATTGGGCTTGCCACCATCTGCTTGAGCACCAGCGTCCAGAGCAGTCAGGCTTTACACCAAAGAGGTCAACGATTGACCAAAGCCTTGCTTTTCAGGTTTTCACTGGACACAGACGGGAGTCTCGGCAGGGGCTGCTTGCAGCCTATGTTGATCTCTGTAAAGCATTTGATTCATTGAATCGGGATGCCCTCTGGAGGATTCTTGGTCTTCGTGGGGTGCCACCGAAACTGATCGATCTGATGTCTGAACTCTACTCTGGTACTGAGAGTGCTGTGAAGTGTGGTGGTACCGCCTCTGACTTATTTCCAGTTGTTACTGGAGTTCGTCAGAGATGTGTACTTGCCCCCACACTTTTCAGCACTTGTATGGACTGGATTTTTGGGAGGATGTCGGAGAGATCAAGTTGCGGTGCATCGTTTGGCAATGTCAAGATCTCGGACCTTGATTTTGCAGATGATGCAGTCATCTTTGCGGAGACTTTAGACATCCTCTTGGGGGCCCTCGAGGTGCTGAATGAGGAGTCGGAGCCGTTGGGATTACGGATTTCTTGGGTCAAAACAAAGATCCAGGCTTTCGGTGACATCTTGGATGCTGCTGTCCTGTCTGTGTCTGTTTGTGGTGAGGATGTTGAGGTCGTGGATAGATTCACTTACCTTGGCAGTGATATTCATGTCTCCGCAGGTTGTGAGCCGGAGGTCAATAGACGTCTGGGTCGGGCCTGGGAGTCATGGATTCACTGGATCATGGGGGGTGGCGCTGCCGGTACCTGTGCGGGAGGACGAAAGTCCGAGTCTTCAGGTCCTTGGTACTTCCAGTCTTGCTCTATGGGTGCGAGACTTGGACTTTGACCAAGGATCTGAGACGGAGACTTAATTCCTTTGGTACCAGGTCTCTTCGGAGAATCCTTGGCTATCGCTGGTCGGATTTTGTGTCCAACGAGCGGTTGCTGAGAGAGACTCGGATGAGATTTGTTACCTGCATAGTCCGTGAGCGTCAGCTGCGGCTGTATGGACATGTGGCTCGTTTTCCTGACGCTGATCCTGCTCACCAGATTCTCTCAGCGAGGGAGTCTCATGAGTGGAGGAGGCCAGTGGGCCGACCACGTGCCTCATGGTTGCAGCAGGTTGACCATCATCTCAAGGAGATGGGGATGGGCCTGGCATCTGCCTGGGGGATGGCCAGACGGAGGCCCCTGGAGTACCGGCGGAAAGTGGACGCAGCGACGCGCTGTTCTGGCACATGCTCCCATACCTGACCTGACCTGACTGGTTCTCATTTCACCGACCCCAGAAGGATGACAGGCTCAGTGAACCACACCTGCTGTTAATTCAGCAGCTGACAGGGCTCAAATTCAAGTCCTGAAAATCCCAAGCCAGTCACCCTAGCCACGATGCCAACACGAGGCTCAAATATGGCCAACGAACCTGAAATCTCATCATCATGAGCAAACTTGCTCAGGTGGGAACACCAAACAGGGGAATCATTTTCTGTTTCATTCACATGCGCCATCACATATGGACAAGTTAATAAAATTGAGTTACTCACTGCTTTCACAACAGGGTCAACCCTTGCAGTGAGGAATTCTGTTGGTTCTCATTCACCAATGGTGAGCATTCAAAAAACATTTTTTAACCACATTATTTTGGCATTGATTTGGCAGCTTAAGTGTTGGGATGGCCGAGAGGCACGCGCACTCGCCTCTAAGCCATCGTTCCTGGGTTTGAATCCGGACCCAGCTAAAAACTGTCATCCCATTGTTTCATGGCAGGGTGATTCATCAATGTGTGTGTCGTTCCTCGGATGGACGTTAAATCGGGCATCCCTTCTGCCGGCATTAGCTGGTGGATAATAAACATCCCACGGTGTTCTTTGCGAAGAGTAGTTGAGCTATCGCCCGTATCCTGGCCAAATTACTGGCATAACCTTGGTCAAACGTCAGGCCTGGCCAGCTGGTTCGTGAAAGACTTCCCCCAGCCAATCCCTCAAGAACGTGGGAATAATTGTGGCCATGAAAAAGATGAAGAGGAAAAATCTTTGGACGATGATTTATGATGGTGACTTGTGAGATTTTTATGGCCACCAATATCAACTGTCGTTATTATGTTGCCATCTGCTCCTTCTCCAGCATTGGGATTCGATCCTGCACTTCATATTCGATGACAGAAACGAACACTGTTTGCTTTCCTCCACCATCACACCCCGTGAGAACACACCACACGCCTGTTCCTCTGAGTCGTCAGCAACACCTAACGGGTCATTGTTCCATTACTCCAGATCCATGTGGAATCACTATCCATCACCAAGGATCCATTTGTCCATTATGCCCTCCCTTCCTGAAACTCTGGATGACATGCTGCCATCTTAGCTATTGATACCAATTTCCACAACAATCACACCTCTTCTTCTTGAAGTTGCTTTTGTTTCTTTACTGCACGTACCGAGTCGTTCTTTTGGCATACAAAATCGAGGCTCGTGGAAGTGTGACTTGATAAAGGAAATGTAATGATAGTGGGGCTGCAGTTGGATATGGAACAGGCAAGGGAATGAACTAACAACAAAAGAGGAGGGAATGGAAGGGAGAAAGCACTTTTTTTATACAGAGTCGAGGCTCATGGAGGAGCAAGAACACAGGACATAACAAAACAAAAAGAACAGCAGAAATAGGGGGTGTGAAGGGGTTGGGGGTACACAACAACAGCAGGGTAGAAGGACAAAATAGAGGAAGTGTTGGAGGAGTAAGAGGAATATGGAAGAATGAGAGCAAGGAGAGGACACAGGGGCTGAACAAGATGGCTGCGGCCACAAACTCTCAATCGAAGAAGTGGAAGGAAAAACTTAGGAAGAAGTTCTTCGCTCCTTGTGTTTAAAGTTTAGGCTTTTTTATATTTTCACTTTTTATTTACATTGTTGTGCTCTCCTGCTGTCACGCTTTGTCTTCACATCGCCCCTGCTCAGTTGTTGCGCATGAACGTGAGTTTTTCAGGTGTCCCTCCCACGCGCATGTGCTTAAATAAGTGATTCAACCGACAGCGGGACAGGAAACTCGTCTGGGCTGAGTGGTTCCATCACGCATGCATGTTTAAGAACAATTTGTCTGAAACACTTGTGCCGACAGTGGATATCACCACGAGGCGGTGCTTACTTTATGTGGGGGTTTTCACATCATGTTTCATGGATTATTTGCAGTGAGAAAAGTGCCATCATGTTTGTCGGTGCCAAAGGGATTTTGCGCTGAGATAATAGGAATCCGAATTACAATTGATCATCAATTCCTGCTGGTTTCCAAGTAAGCAATTGTTGAGAATCTTGTGACCAGAGACAACAATGTGTAAACTGACTGTCTCACTGAATGTTTTCTCCCAATTAATGCCCAGGATATCTGACTTGCTGTTGCTTTGTTGCCTTTTTGTCAGAAGAAAAATGTTCGGCATTTTCGGTCAGCCTGCACATTGGAAACGGATTACAAGTAGTGACTGTTCTCGTGGAAACAAGCATTTTACTTGTTACAAGAGAAGTTTGACCTTTATGCAACTTTATTTTTTTAATCTTGACATATACATAGTGTTTTTAGTGGTTGCAAGCCGAGAAGTTTCACTTCATCCCTTTTGAAAGGTGCACGGCTTAGAGTTGGAGTGGGTAAAGCGTCGTTCCATTGCCCTCACCGGTGTGACTGATTTCTGCACCATGAGACGGATTAACGACCTGTCCCAGTTTCTTTCATAGTCATGGAAACGTTCACGACTTGTCAGGAATGCCCCGACACCATCAACGGTACAGACCTCCTCTATTACTAGAAGCACCTTCAAAGTGTCATGCTACCACGGTGAGCAACTGCACTGACCTTTTCAACTCCATTTTGCTTCACTGAACGAGAATCCTGTGAGATATCCCAGTTGGACGTTTTTCCTGCACAACAACAACCCATCTCTCGCAGAGTGCGAGTGCATCCACAGTTTCACGATTTCCCCCACTTTGTCATTTTGGTGGCCTTTGACTCTTTACAAAGCTAAGAACCAAAAGTGGGGGGTGACCGAACCTATCTTCGAGTATATGACAAACTTTGAAATGAACTCGACAGCATAGCATTGTTGAACATACTTTCTCAAAGTCAAGGGCAGAGTCAAAATGGGCCATGTTCGATTTTGTTTTTTTTCCTGCAAGAGCGAGGCTGATAGAAGAGCAAGGTTAAATTGACAGTGGGGTAGCGAGGCAACAATTTGGTACAACTGGCAAGGCAAGTTAAACGAACAGGAAAGGAAAGGAAGAGAGGGAGAGAGTGAAGAAACACTCAAATCAGGAAGTAGGAGGATTGGTTTAGGAAGGGTTAATGGAATAATAAATATCATGGGTCAAGATGGGGGATAATACAAGATTGCACTGCATGGCCTGAAACCCTGGAGGGAAGAGTGGAAAAGAACAGCTTCTGGAAGGTGGTTTCATGGATGGGAGAATCTGTTCTGTTCATGCGTACGGCAGCTTGGCAGCCATGTTGCTATCATTTCTTGGAAGCATGGCCGTGCTCCTCGACCAGTACACTGGTACTCATTTCACCCTCCTCAGAAGGATGACAGGCTGAGTCAACCCCACCTGCTGTTAATTCAGCAGCCAACAGGGCTCAAACTCAGGACCCTAAGGTCCGAAGCGAGCCACCCGAACCACTAAGCCAACACCAGACTATGATGGGAGAATGGATGAATACAAGAGTTGAGGTGTGTATTATAATCCTGGATTTTGGAAGTTTAACCAAGAGGGGGTTACGAGAAGAATGCATGCATCCTGGAGTTGCTAGGGATTGTTGAAAGACTGAGAGAGCAGAGGGAACAATGTTGGAGAATAGATGGTAGAAAACAGAGACCACTGACCTCCTGCGATGTCAGAGCAACAGATTATTGTATCTTTTCCTACTTGTATTCAATTGCTTTTTTAATTCCTTGCTTTTAATAATTATCGGTCCAGTTTCTATCACCATTTGCAGGAAACATGAAAGCCTTGTGCTGTGAAATTTCCTCAGACATTGATCGATGTGTTTTGCTCTGCAATCGATGAACAACCTTTATAAATCCAAAACCATTTCGTTTGTTTTCTGCTCACTGCACATCTCAGCAGGTGCTGTTGGGACCACTGCTGCACCCTTTGATGGATCCTGGCGAGGTGAACATGTGGGGAGAAGGATTGAATAATCAGGAATATGTTTGTGGACTGTTGTGTAAACGATGAAGGAAATATGGGCAAAAGGACAAAGCTGTGCAATGCATGAGCCATCCACTCTTATTAGTGCAGTGGAATAATAAAGCCGCACACTTGAGAATACAGAGTTGAACAGTGTGGCTCATAAAATGATAGTACATTCATATTTGTAATTGAAAAGTTTTAATGTGAAGACAACAACAATATGTGTTCATCTTATATGAACGAATGCACTGAATCATCCTTTCACAAGATTCCATCTTGATATAGATGGTATGTTCACTCTCGTTGAGGAAGAACAAGAAGTGGACTTATTTGGCCGAAAGCTTGTCACCAGAAATATCATTCAGAAGCTACATCCTGACTCATTTAATTTCTTCTTCTGATATATATATATATATATATATATATATATATATATATATATATATATATATATATATATATATATATATATGAACATATAAACATATATAAAAGAATATATATATATATTGTTACGGCTGTGGAAATTCGCAGAGCACCATATAGGTCCTGAGATCAGTTATGCCGATAAGTGTGTGTTCAGATAGATTTCCCCACCGTTGTCTAATGGGAATTATTTGTATTATCAGGGCTGTGATCTTTGAGGTAGTGTTTTTCTGTTACTATCGTTATTTTGGACCAATTGCCTTTCAACCACCCCAACCACACCCACATCTCAACAAACCACGTCATCCTCACCACTTCACCCCCAACCGCCAACTTCACCTAACCAGCTTCTCAACCACAACGCCAACCTCCAGTCACCTTCTCCACACCCACAACCACCAACATCACCTCACCACCTTCTCAACCACAATGCCAACCACCAGCCACGCCACCACTACAAACAACCATGCCACATTAACCACAACCTTCACAACCACACCACCGCGTTTCTACCTCAGCGATGACTACCAGAAGCTTGGCATTCAACGAGGGAAAGCGGACGACGGCCCCACCCCCCAGCGAATAACATCTGCGCACCAAGCGCAGCAGGAGAAAACACCAACCCTGCGAGTGGAGCTTTCAAGCGACACGACTAGCTATGAAGAAACGACGCCCTGGAAAATGGAGAAAAATGCCCCCGATTCGGCGAGGAAAATGCCCTCCTTCTGGAAGGTTCTCGCGGGAGCTGGAAGAGGGGAGGGCGAGACGCCAGGGGAGATAAAAGCGCGCGCTGAAGGCAGCGAGTTGGTTGGTGGTCTGGTGGTCGAGTGGAGAGTCAGTCGTTGGAGTCAGTCGGTGGAAGTCTGGGCTCGCGTGAGAGTGTGGAGTTGTGGGCAGCCACGCTGGAGCCTGGAGTCTGGGGTCCCCGCAGTCGGTGAGGAGCTGGAGAGGGTCCAAGAGGGATGCCCAAGCAAGTCACCACGAGGGTGGAGGTAACCTACGGCGGCCTCATGGAGTTCCTTCGGTCAACCAAGCTCCTTGGACATAAAGACCCTAAGGGGTCCAGTCTGACCCCCTTGTCTTTAAGGGGGCCTTTTCCTTGCTTTTATTTGTGTGAAAGTTGTGGCGCTGTGTCCTGTTAAGTAGAAAAACTGTTAAGTGACTGTACATACAGTCAAAGCTCGTTACTATGCCACCTCGCTTCTATGCCACTCTCGCTATTATACCACTTTTGCTCGGTCCCGACAAAATTCAATACAAAATAAATTTACTATGCCACCCCCTACTCTCGCTACCATGCCACTACTATGTGACTGTTAAAAGGCACGAGTCGTGAAAAAGTCTGTATTGCGCAGTGCTCGATTATCACACTCACGTCCAAAGGCGAAGCGACGAACTACAGTCCAGCTGCGCACAACATAACTCAATACGTACGCGCATAGTCAGACTGTGTCAAAACACGCGATTCTTCTCCCCGATGCCAGCCACAACAAGCCAATCACAACACGCACAATGAGACACAAAAAAGCGCGAGCACACACACAGACACGCAGGCACACGTACAACAGTGACATCATTTTTTTTCAAATTCAGCCCATAATGTCAGCTCAGAAACGCAAGCGAACCGACTTTACGCTGAAGGAGAAGAAGGAGATCATCGATGCCGCAAAGAAGGAGCCGAATCAGTCCAAGTTGGCCAGGGAGATTAGCGAGAAATGGGGCGTCGAAGTTAAGAGAACCACCGTGAAGGGCATTCTCAGCAAGAAGGATGCAATCGAGGCTGCAATCAAAGCTGGATTTTCATCGAAGCGCATGAAGTTGACGCAGGCTCACGACCCGAAGCTTGATGAGGGAGTGCTCATGTGGCTGAAGCAATCAAGAGGACAGAATGTGCCTGTCAGCGGCGATCTGATCAAGGAGAAGGCGATGAAACTGGCCGAGCTGATGCGCATCCCAGACTTCATGGCGAGCGACGGTTGGTTGGGCAATTTCAAGAAGCGCCACGGCATCACGTTCAAGACAGTGCAGGGCGAAGCTGGAGCGGTGGATTCGCAATCCCTTCTTGAGTGGCAACAACAGGTTCTCCGGCCCTTACTCGGGCAGTTCTCCGCAGACGACGTCTTCAACCTGGACGAGACTGGACTCTTCTGGCAGCTGCTTCCGAACAAGACCATGGCTTTCAGGGGAGAGCGGTGTACTGGAGGAAAGAAAAGCTAGCAAAGGATCACTCTTCTGGTTGGGGCAAACATGAGCGGCAGCGAGAAGTTCCCTCTTCTGGTGATTGGCAATTCCAAGAAACCCCGTGCCTTCAAGAACAAAGAGATCCCGGTCAAGTACAAGGCGAACTCGAAGGCGTGGATGACGGCGGAGCTTTTCGAGGAGATGTTGCGTGCGTGGGACGGACGACTCGGCCAGCAGGGACGCAGAGTGCTGGTCTGTCTCGATAACTTCTCTGGCCACCCTCCCGAGCTCGAGCTGAACAACATCCAACTGGTCTTCTTCCCACCCAACACGACAGCCAATTCGCAACCAATGGATCAGGGAATCGTAGAGAACCTCAAGCGCCACTACAAGAAGCTCCTGCTATGCTGCCGGCTTGAGGCCATAGACGAGGGAAAGGAGTTCAAGTTCACGTTGCTCGACGCTCTACACGTCGCCCGGCGTGCTTGGGAGCAGGTCGGCAAGTCGACGATCAGGAACTGTTTCGCGAAGGCCAAGTTCATCGAAGAGGAGATCCAAACTGAGCCACAGGATGCGGAGCTGCCCGACATCTGGGAAGCTCTGCCTGCCGAGGAAAAGATGCACGAGAACGAGGAGATCGAGCTGTCTGACTTTCTCGAAGCCGTCGAGCGCCTCGCGACTGGCGGGTATTTCACGCTGGAGGAGATTGCGGAGGAGATTCTGTCCAGTGAGGAGCCGGTGGAAAGCGAAGATGACGAGGTAACTGTCGAGGAGGAAATCGTTCCGTTCGAGGAAGCCCAGCGCGCTTGTAGCACCATCCGGAAGTTCAGGCAGCAGAGAAGCAGGAAGCCCAGTGTGATGCAAGCGTGCGATCGGCTAGACAACGAGATGCACGAGATCTGCCGAAAGAAGATGCGCCAGCCGACGATTCTTGAAAGCTTTGTGTGTTGTGAATTTCTCGCCATGCCATATGTTAGTGTGTGAACTCTGTTAGTGTGTGTATGTTCTCCGTTCGCTTAGCTTATACAACAGTCATGCCTTTTACTTGCTGGAATAAATTTAGTCTAAAGATTAACTACAGATGGGTAACTTGAGAAAATAAGGCCGTTTTTACAAAATCTTGTTACTATGCCACTCTCGCTACTATGCCACTTTTGCTCGGTCCCGACGGGTGGCATAGTAACGAGCTTTGACTGTAATTAATTATAGACAGTTGTAGCGCTTCGCCTTGCTCGCGTCTTTGTCTCGTCCCGCATTCATCACAAATCAACTGCATGCGTGTTTCACCAATTCATTGCATGATTGTTTGTATACGTGTAAAATAATAAATGTGCTTATTTGAATATGAACCTGTTCGTCGTGTCATTTTCCCCATTGAACTGCCGTATTGCATTTCAGAATGGTAGCAGGCTTTTTGATAGCCGATAAAAGAATCGGGTCCAGCGAGGTCTCGTGATAATACCCCGCTCGGTTATCCCAGAACGGAACGAACCGCTTAAGCGGTTCGTGTCCAAGCAGACCTCGCTGAGGTACGGTCTCTCGGTAGTCTGCCCGCGCGAATAATTAGGTATATCGACAATTCGGCGATTGACCCTGTCGCGCGCGGGTAGAATATTGACTAGGCCGTGGTGTGCGCTTGGAGCACACCCGTGACTGGCTTTCGGCATTGTTCCGGAAAGTCGCGACTGAATTGGCCGTCCGGTGGGCGTACGGCCGCGATTCGGCTAAAAGCGGCTGTCCACACGCCGGCGGGCGCGGATTCGTAACAATATATATATATATATATATATATATATATATATATATATATATATATATATATATATATATATATATATATATATACATACATATACAGTATATACTAGTAACATATGCTTACACATTGTAAACAATAATGAACTGTGCTTCCCCATTGTCTTGGGTCACTCACCTGAATTAGATATTTTTCATTTATTTATTTTCATAGATATTTTTTTAATTTATTTCTATTTTCATTTACGGATGTTTTCCAATGGTTCTGTTTTTTTTCCTGGTGGATAGGCTTCGATGTCCATTGGCACAGAAAATTACCATGCTTCCCCATTGTCTCGAGTGGCTCACTTGCATTTATTTTTCATTCATTTATTTTCTTTCTTTTTTGATTCATTTATATTTTCATTTGCAGACGCTTTATGATCATTCTGTAATTTTTTCCGAGTGGATCGGCTTCGATATCCATTGGCATGCAAAATTTCAACTTTCTATATCACCCAGAAGGTACCGATCTTTAATATGAGTCAGTGAGTGAGTATGGTTAGAAATAGCTTAATATATTACACAAGACGACCCGTGAACCCGTTGGGTTCCCGTTGTGACAGCGGTTGATGAAAACAATCATTTCAAGAAAAAAAACATAGCTCCAGCGAACTGTACCGCTGAGGTTGTTTTCATTGATCACATTCTCCCGAAGAGTACTTGACTGAATTGGGAATTGATTTTTTAATAATTTTTTTCATTTCCCAATTTGAATGAATCTTGATACTGCACACCGCAGGCGGATGGTGAGTTAGGTGGTCCTAAAATTTTTGCGCTATGGTGTACCGTTTTGGCTGTATTTCGGGAACATACATACATACATACATACTGTACAGACAAACAAATATTCATACATACAGATATACAACATGAGAGTTTCAGTAATATATAGATATATTGCAATAGCAAGCTGTTTACCAACCTGAAAAGCAAAGAAGCCATCATAATTTCTCAGATGACAGTTTGTTTATTACAAATCTTGAATAATATCTTAATTTGAAAGGATTTTATATGAAGTTGCCTATTTGGCTTCACCGGAGATGAAACCCCAACCTTCTTACATGATTGCAGCTCTGCTATATACTTGTTCTCTTTGACTCGGGGCTGGTACTCATCTATTAGGTTTATATCCTTTTTTTTGTTTGTTTTATTTTTATCGTCTTATTATAATTACAATTTAGAGCTTCTTGTCTTCATAATCTTTCAGCCAAAGCTTTAATCTTCTCCTTTGAATCTGATTTGTTCAACTACCGATTACACCGTTTCTGAGTTATTTCTCATTTTTGCATTTTGATGCTGTGGTTTAACATTGTCTAGATTCGTTTTTAAGCGGATCCTGTTTAGCAGGTGAAACAGCCATTCATGAGTTGACTGAGTTGGCTGTATTTCTAGAGTGTGTGCAAAAACAATGGATGCCTCCTATTGGTTGTTGTTTTACGATTTTAGTGGGGCAGCACAATGAGTTGTCTTGTTGTGCAGTTACAGTCTGCGCAAACATTTTTTTCTTTTACGTGCAGGTTGTTCGTCTCTTTTAAGATCAATTTATGATATTTTTTTCCATACAAGATTGAGGCTGATGAAAGAGCGAGGTGATTGAGAGTAAAAAAAATCAACAAACTGACAGTGGGGAAGTCGCACAACAATGGAATATTCCAAGCTAGGGAATGAATGAACAGGAAAAAAGGAGAGAGAGGAGGGAAGGAAACACAGTAATCTGCAACTAACAATTTTAAGTTTGGTAGAGTTAATGGGAATATAAAAGATGGGAAGCCTGGGGTATGGCAGGACATCTAATTCACCTGCCTGCTTCCCCACCCCCCTTTTTTTTGAACAGGATCTAAGGCTCATAGTGGAAATGGACACACAGCACAGAACTGTGAGACAAGCAAAACACAGCCACTGAGATTGGGGGAAGTGCTGTCATGTCCTGGAACACTCAGTACCAGTGACACAATAACAATGGCTCCACCTTTCTCACCACACCCAGCAGGGAATTTCCAAAAGATGAATTTCCTCCTCCCCATGGATACCATCCTCTGGGGATTATCCATGCTCTGCCTTTTAAATGCTTAAAATCAAGCAAGGAAGCAGCACATACCATTTTTAAGTCTTCGTTGTGACTCTACCAGGGTTTGAATCACCAACCCTCCCAGACTTAGAGCAGATGTTCCAACCATTGCACCACCAAGTCTGGTGTACTTTTCCTTGAAGTAAGGAGTACAATGGAAATCTTCTCAGGAAGGTAGTTCCTCAAAGGGGAGAAAATGAGGAACAAAAGATTGGAGTTAGCCTGGATTTTGGTGGTTTACGCAGGAGGGGTTTACGAGAAGAAGACGTGTCTCCTGGAGGAGTGGTGGAGGGTCAGAGGACTGAGAGAGCAAGATGGAGCTAGAGAGGAGGAAACACTAAAACTAAGCTTGTATTTTTCTCCTTTTCTAACCGAGCTCTCCGAATAACATCATGTTTGCTCGATATTTCATGTCACATTCACATTTTGTTGATCTGCCTTTCTTGATTTATCATTGTAATTATTGTAGATAATTAATTCAATCTCATTCTCGAGTTAAGTAGATACACATCACTACTCGACGTCCAGCTCTTTGATTTCTTCCTTTTTATCGGTCTTTTTCCCCCCATACAAGTGATCAATACCCTCTGATCAAATTGCTGGACCTTCCAATTTGGTCAATTTATTTGCATTTTCTCACATGATCCTTTTCTCTGTTTTTATACTGTTGTATTTTATTAATTTCCTTCTGAATCCTAATCTGTCCAAACCCATCTCTTTCTGTATTGTATTCTTCCTTCCTTTGTCATCCTCGCAGCGCATTGCTTGCAGTTGTTTGCCACATGATGGTTTGTTGTTGAACATCTTGAATTTTCATTTTCTCATTTCATCATTCAGAGATGATGGCAAGCCTTCAGTGGTCGAGCAGTAGGCCTTGTACCTGAGCCTCCTGACAGAAGTTGTCGGTAAATCACCAATCTTTGGTCTCCATAGTTCGACAACAGCAAAACAACCCGATTAAGAGATATAATTCTTAAGTCTGAAACTGAAGGCCTTGTATGCCGTGAGCAAGTGGGCAGTATGAAGGGAGGATTGGAATGGTGGAAGATGGTCAAATGAAGCATGGCCTCTTGTTGGAGGCGAGCTTGGAGATGATGTCAGAGTAGGTCAGTGAATGGCAGGAAGTCTTATCAAGAAGTTCCAGGAAATTTCCCTCTGGGTCATCACAAAGTTTTACCTGATGTTTGATAGGTGATCCTATGTGTGAGAGAGAGAGAGAGAGAGAGAGAGAGAGAGAGAGAGAGAGAGAGAGAGAGAGAGAGAGAGAGAGAGAGAGAGAGAGAGAGAGAGAGAGAGAGAGACAGAGAGAGAGACAGAGAGAGAGAGAGAGAGAGAGAGAGAGAGAGAGAGAGAGAGAGAGAGAGAGACAGAGAGAGAGACAGAGAGAGAGACAGAGAGAGAGACAGAGAGAGAGACAGAGAGAGAGACAGAGAGAGAGACAGAGAGAGAGACAGAGAGAGAGACAGAGAGAGAGACAGAGAGAGAGACAGAGAGAGAGACAGAGAGAGAGACAGAGAGAGAGACAGAGAGAGAGACAGAGAGAGAGACAGAGAGACAGAGAGACAGAGAATGAAATAGGATTTTCTGAGGTTGCAGCTCACATTACACATTTAATATTTACAAAACCTCCAAAATTACACATCAATCATGGAGGAGCAAAAAAAAAAAAGATTATAAATAAACATTGAGTTAGGAGGGAGTACCACACAGGGTTTTCATTTTCCAATCTCCATAAGTTAATTAGAGCACAATAATAACCAGCATATCAATCACAAATTTAAAATTAAAACAAGATAATGAGAACAAAGCGAAGGTAGAAGAGATTTACTTGAGAGTGGAAAGAGGAAAGCGAATCAGTGGTGGATTTGACAACACAAATCAACGTGGAGGTTGGTGAATCCTCTAGTATTTTCAGTTGCAACGTATGGATGTGAATCATGGACAATGAAAAAGAAAGGAAGGAAGAAGATTGACAGTTTTGAAAAATGATGATGGAGATTAATGCTAAAAAATCTCATGGACTGCAAGAAGGACAAACAAATGGGAGCTGGAAGAAATTGGACCACCATGTACATTAGAAGCGCTGATACTAAAACAGAAACTGTCACACTTGAACACATCATGCGTGCAGTAAACGAAAGTCTGGAGAAGTCAACAATGCTGGGTATGGTTTGAGGGAAGAAGAGGAAAAGGCAGACCTTGTATGTGCTGGATGGATGGGGGTAAAGGCTGCAACCTAACTCCCAGAGCTTCAGGAAGCAGCGCAAGATAGGGATGTTTGGATAAATCTGATCATGAATGTCACCAGAAGTTGGACATGAGTTTATGGGACAGGATCAAACACGCAAGGAAATACAGGTCGCCGAGGTCTCCACAACTGAAAGACGAACTCTGAGCTTCTCAAACGTTCACCAAATTGTAACATGTAATGTAAGGTCATTGAATCAGGGAAAGTTCGATGTAATGAAGAGGGAGATGGAGGGGAAGTACATGAACTGAAATTTTGGGGATACGTGAACTTATATTGCCCTCACTCCTGCTGTTGGTGACCCCTCTCTTTCTGCTGTTGCTTCTGCGCTGTTATGTCCTGATACGTTCTGTGTTCTCGCTCTTCCACGAGCCTTGACTTCATATACAAAAAAAACAACACTTCTACCCTTGGTGTCCTCTTACACATCCTCATCAATCAAATTTCCATTGAGCGGTCACCAAGCAGCGCAGAAATCATGGCAGCATTCGAGTAATCCCAAAAACGAATGCCGCAATACCTTCGTATTATAAGCAAGTCGGACACCTGGGACGCACCGATGCATCACAAGCCTTTAGTGCCTGCAGGTTATCTCACATCGCTGCTGTCACGGTTAGCACAGACAACTGACATGGTTAGTCATGGACTAGTGCATGATACCCTCCAATGGTCCATGTCTGAGGGAGATAGCTGCATCTCTCGCCACAGCAGCTTCACAAATGTGCAATCATACCATCCGGTGCCCAACACCTCAAAGTAGTGAGAAATGAGAAGCTACCAAAACCACACATCCTCCACATGGAGCTCCTAAAGAAGCATTGACACGGCCAGAACATGAAACTCGATTTGCCACCTCTAACACAATGAAATGTTGCTCCCATCGCACCTGCTAACACGATGCCAAGGAAAATTTCCACAGCCCCGAGGTCCCAAGATTAATCATGAGCACGCGTCTGTAAGGCCATGAGAGTTTCCAATGAACTTGTAATTACATTTGACTGAGCTACGGGATAGCGGTGCCAGACGCGGAGCCGGGTGGTGACAAACTGTTATCACCACCACCGTGGGATGCTGCTATCTGGAAACGGTGTATCTTGCTCGGCCACAATCGAGGATTGTCAACTTTGTGGGTTATACTCGCGATGTTTATGAAATTTCACTTGCAAGGAGTTCCACTGTGTTGTCTGAACAACACGGTAAGGACGTTTGTTTGTTTTTCTATAGTAATAAGAGTTAATTAATTAATTTTTATTACCTTCAATCAGCACGGTAATGAAAATTGAAGGACGATTCCTTTAGTTGGGCGGCAGGAGGTTTTCTGCAGCACAGACAAATATTTTGTAAATAGTAAGAAGTTTAGTCCACATAAAATGAAGATCCCCAGCAAGTTCTTTAGGCCTAAGTCACATTTGCCACGGCGGCCATGGGGTCTCCAAAATCTGTGGCCACTAGCAATTATACGGCGGCCGCAGTATTTCCACGGTCACACAATGTAGCAGTCACATATGTTTTTATTTTTTGGGGAGCCGCACGGGGTGTTTATAAATCGTGGAGACCGAAAACGTGGGGGTGTTGTACGGTCTTTGATTTGATGTCGCACGGTGACCTTAGGGCGTTCCTGCGGCGGCCATAGAATTTTCAAGGCAGACGCAACGTGCCCGCAAGGCGACCACAGGGGGACCGCAGGGGGGCCCTAAGGCTAACGTGTGGCCAGATGGACGGTAACGAGTGGGGTCTTTTTTTTCTTTCTTTTTTTTACCAGTTCTTTTGTTTCGGCTTGTCGAATTGCTACGGCAAACGTAGAAATGAAAAAAAGTTATAACTCTATGCTATAATTCCACGGCGACCCCTACGGCCTGTAAAATATAGCCAAATGGCGTAGGGCCACCCTTAGGCCACCGCAGAAACTCTGCGGCCACCGCACGTTTCTGTCAATTCAGAGGGCGTACGGCCGTCGTATCCTCGCCGAAGAGCAAATGTGACTTCGGCCTTATGAACAGACTTTGCGCCAAAACTATATGAGCATTCATATCATGGAGTTAGAAAGTGATTTTACATTTGAGATGGACTTGCGTGCGAGAGCCGACACTGACAGTATTGAAAATTGTTCATTGGTTTCCAAGAGAGTATAACAATGGGTTACCATGGTTTCAATCCATCACATGGATTGTTCGCTCGACTCATTTGCTTCATTCTTCAGGATAGTTCTTTGCCTGACCCATTTCCACCGTGTGACTTCACTGCTGGCTGACAACATGTTATTTACCTATATGATGCATTACATGTGCAATGCACCTAAAACTTTGACCTAAGACTTACATTTGCAGAAACAGCCATTTTGTTGTTGGAAGGTCAAAGAACGTCCAATTTTATCATTTCCGTTTTGTGGTTTAGCTCTAATAATCTCGTGTGAATATTACATAGTTCCTTTGGTCGATGGCTCTCACAGTAATGGCATGTACGGTTCTTCGTCCTTCCCTTCCTCACTCATCCGTTATTATTCCGGAGTTTGAGAGATTTCATGTTAATCCGCTTGCTGGCAAAATACGTGCTATTGGCACACGAGGTTTTTTTTTTCTGCCCTTTTTGATGCAAACGAAGCAGAAACTTTAGTTCAAGTTTAGAAAGGAATTTATTCAATGCTTGCAAGCTCGGTTTGGGGTTATTAAAATGTTCGGTCGTGAATTTATGATGTCTCAAAATACATGTGCTAAGTCTGCACATGTCATAACAAGTCCAAGCGAGTCTGACCCGCTGCGAAGCAACGCTCCATTTTACCTCTTTACCGCGGCGCAGCGGTGTCTCGTCTGGTTTGATCCTTTGAAGAAGTTTCCCAGAGGCAGTTTTAAATCCAGCCTTCTGACTCGAATTGACCTTTTCCAAACGAGCAATTTGCATTGAGCCAACCGGTCTCTTCGGCTATCCGGTTTCGCACGTTTCTAAAGGAGTTTGACCATTTTGAAGACTGCAAGTACGAGCGCCGTGGTTAGTTACACGCAGAGAGAAACCGGTTTGCTTGCGGGAATCGATCATGTGAGTCAAAGCAACATCATTGCACAGTATTAGTTTTAACTTTCCAAACTGATGGCTCCATCATGGAAGCATTTCAAGTGACTTTTCAAAAGGACTTTCTGTAACCGTTACTTTACTGGGCTGGCAAAAGTCTTGGTTTTGAAATGTGTGCGTAGCTGCAAGGCTTGAGTTGAGAATGTATGATTAGTGATAATTTAAGGTTCCAAAGATTGTTTGGTTGCCAAAATACACAACTACTGACTGCTATGCGGAATGGTCATGTGGATTTAGCACCAGTTTAACTTCACAGGGGGTGCTGAGTGGTGGCACCCTTCCCCTTTGGCTCCATTCACAAGGGAATAGACCTCAGCGATAATTAGTGTTCAGTGTGAATGGTTTTTGCTCCTTTCGCTCCCCATTATGCAAAATTCTATCTTTCACTGTTCATTATATCAAGTTGAAAATCGTTCTTTAAAACGGGATTCCCAACCAAAAGTTCCATTGCTTAGAACAAAATGTGTTGTTCTGCGTACTCGTTCTACTAGTTAGGACTCCACTTTATTTAAGAAACGATCACATTTCTTTTAAGCTCTACCCCATTAACCTAAACCATCATCTTACTTATGTTATATGTACAAATTCCACTCTTGCAATGAATTTCATCTAATTTAAGATCTTTATTTGTTTTTGTACGCATGATCGAGGCTCATGGAACAGCTCGAGCGGAATGCAAGGGAACAAAATGGAAATGGGGAAACACCAACAGCAGAATAGAAGTGAGATCAAGGTGGGAGAAGGACACATGGGGTGAACAAGCTGAAAAATAGCAAGAGGAAGGGGAAAGTGGGGATGAAACAGAATAGAAACAAAGCAACCGACAACTAACAAATGAAAAAAGGTCACGATGACCTGTAAAAATGGAGTGCTGGGCAATGGAGTCATTTAGGGTGGAAGAGATCATGAGTATGGATGGGGGATAACCTGAGGTAGTGAGGAACAGCTGTCTTGAAGCCCTGGAGGGAAGAATGGTACTGAACAGACTGGAGATAAGTTGGTCCCACAAGAGAGAGAGAGAGAATACAAACAATTGAGTGGCGTGTGTGCAGTCAGCCTGGATTTTTGGAGTTTAACAAGCATATGGTGACTGGCAGACCCTACAGTGCCCTACATATGGTGCCCTACAGATACCTGGGAGGGACAGAGTGAAGAAATAGCAGAGGGTGTAAGGATCAAAAGGAGGTGTTGGAATACAGAGGCTACCAACCTGTCTGTGATGTGAAAGTAACAGGCCAAGCCATTCAGCTTCGTCTTGGGGAGAGCCCAATGATTCTGACGACTTGGCTTTCGATGGCATCAAGAAGTACGAGGTGTGAGGCTGGGGCATCACCCCAAATGGGAGAGCAGTACTTCATCGAGCTGTCAATGAAGGCCTGGTAGGTTGTTAAAAGTTCAAATTCTCCAAAAAAGACCTTGCACAGCGAAGGATACCCAGTCGGTGGCTGGCTTTGGAGGCGATCATGGAAATATGGTCTGCACAAGAAAGATCATGGTGAGGCCCAAATGTTTGAGTGATTTAACCCCTTCAAGTGGTTTGTTTCGGAAGTAGACTGGAGGGGGGGGAGGTCGGTTACCAGATGGTCTTTCAGAGAGACATGGTGACTTTGGCATTTGTTGGGGTTGAAACACATAATTCCAAGTATTGGACCAGCTCCTGATTCTATCAAGATGTGCAGAGTGAAGATGCTGCAGCCTGCCAGTGTGAAGGATGAGAAATTAAAGGGCAGAGGGTGGAATCATCAGGAAAGAGAAGGGCAGGATTTTCTCTGGAATCGGAAAGGTCATTGATGAAGATTAGGAACAATATAATTGGCCCAATAAACTGCCTTGGGGCACTTCAGCCTTGACAGGGAGAGGAGATGAGAGTATCCCGTCAACAGCTACCTGCTGAATATGGGAGTGGAGGAAATCAGTGATCCATGAGAGGAGCTGACCTTGGTTGCCAGAAGCAGTGAGTTCAGAGATCAAGGCAGGTTGCCATACTGTACCAAATGCTTGAGATATATCCAGAGAGACGGCCATGATCTCGTCTGAGATTAAGGGCTTCCAGCCATTGCTGGGAGAGTAGAATCACCATGTCATGTGTGGAATGGCCCAGTCTGAAACCGAACTGATCTGAGATCAGGCCGTCGGAGAAAAGGATCGAAGGATTTTATGTCAACTGCAATGATAGATTCCATTACCTTGCTTATAATTTGAAGGAAGCTTCTAGGCCTGTAGTTAAGAGGACCCGTTTTTGCACCTTGTCTGTTTATTGCACTGATTTTGCATAACTTCCAGGAAGATGAAAACTGACCCATATATATATATATATATATATGTATATATATATATATATATATATATATATATATATATATATATATATATATATATATATGTATATATCTTCCGTGATCTATCGGGCGACCAGGGTTGCGTCAGGAAGGGCATCCGGCGTAAAACATGTGCCAAATCACTATGCGGAGCATACGGATGATCTGCTGTGGCGACCCCGAACGGGAGCAGCCGAAAGAAGAAGAAGAAGAAGAAGAAGAAGAAGAAGATCTTCCGTGATCTATCTCTCCAAGGAGAAGTGAATTATTACAGAAATTTTTCTGTAAGGCTCACTTGGCAGTGCCTGGATGGGTTTGAAGGTTGTGGAGTGGTGGATGAAACCAGAATCCTTTCCAGTTCCTCCTGATGACTCCATCTTTGCTCTTTACTTTTTCGGGCTTCGTCTTTGTCTTCCATGTGATTATAAAAATGACAAAAAATTCTTATCTCGATCTAGATTTGGATCTTCAGCAAAAGATACTGTCCTCCTGGATCCTCCTGTCCACCAAGTTTCGTCTAGTTCTGCCCATAACTTTTTGAGATATTGTGATATATATCAACAGATGTTTGGTACTACAGAACTTTAATATGGATACAAACAAACACGACATAATGGTGACCGAAGCTTTTCGTGCTGCTGGTTAACAGAGCAGAGAGGATTTGTTCACCTTGTAATCTTCCTGCTGAAATTGACAAAATCATGAATATACTCGGTGAGAATGGCTATCCTGAGCATATAGTTAAGTGATACACACACAAGTTTTGAAACACGACAAGAGATCGGAAGATTGGTCCGGACAAATGTCCAGTCTATATCAGGATGCCCTGGAAAGGACAATCATCACGAAGGTTTGAAGTACAAATCAAACATATTGTGTCCAACACGTTTCTGGCTGTGCAACCCTGAGTAATCTTTACCTCTCGCCATTTGCTGACGTCAGTCAACAAGGATGTGCGACCCACCTCACAAACCAGCAATGTTATTTATGAGTTTAAGTGCCGATGTGAAGCTCGGTACGTGGGCCGCACAACACTAAGATTGGCTGATCGGATCAAACAACACGTCCCCTTGGCGATTCGAAGAAAGATTGTGAGGGTTAGAACACAACCAGTGTGAGCATGTAGAAATATCCAGCAACCACCGGCCACTGTACCTGCTTCATCTGCCACTGCACAGCACCTGGTTGCCATCTCTATCTGTGCAGATCAGTACAATGTGCAGCACGAAAAGCTTCGGTCACTATTATGTCGTGTTTGTTTGTATCCATATATATATATGTAGTTTGTAGCCCCATCTCTCAATGGTGAAGAATCACTTAAAAAATTATGGTAGTCCAGATCTGGACACGGATATTCATGAAAATCTTGTCAATTCGGCATTGTCCTACACCCAACCTGGCCACCAAATTTCATCCGAATCTGTCCACAACTTTTTGAGATATCCTGTTCACATACAGATAGACAAACAAGAAAGACGCCGTGCAGAGCATGATACTTGCAAAATTCCTGAAACAAATTTTACCTCAAAAATAATTGATGGTTGAATTCAATGACCAAATATGCAAATCCTCTTCAAATGTCAAGTCAATCGGATAAAAATTGACATTTTTAGAAAATCGGCCGATGTTTTTTTGACCAATGTTGACCTCAAAAATTATTGGTGGTTGAATTCAGTAACCAGATATGCACATCCTGTTCAAATTTCAAGTCAATCGGATGGAGATTGAGGATTTTAGAAACGGACCTAAGTCATTGACTTTACCGGGCGTAGTGGCGTGCGCCTGTAATGCGGCTACTCGGAGGCTTGGGTTGGAGGATCGCTTGAGGACGGGTGCTCTGCGTTGGGCCGCGCTATGAGAGGGTGTAGGGCAGCCCGGAATCATGGCGAAACCCAATCCTTATTCCCTGTGTCGTAAGAGGCGACCAGGGTTGCGTCAGGAAGGGCATCCGGCGTAAAACCCATGCCAAATCAGTATGCGGATCATAACGGATGATCCGCTGTGGCGACCCCGAACGGGACCAGCCGAAAGAAGAACAAGAACAACCTCAGTCATTGACTTTCAGCCTGTGTGGACCTTTTGTCCTCAAAATCAAAAGGCTTCTTATTTTGACAGACTGTACCATTTGGTGAAGTTTCGTGAAGATTGGTTTAAAATTGTGACCTGTAGACGATTGACATACTAACAGACAGACAGAATAACACATGCAACCAACCAATGTAGCGTATTTGAAAAATCTTCGCTTTTCTCAAGTACAGACAGACAGACAGACAGGGGTGAAAACATAACCACCGTCCGCCTTCGGTGGCAGACGGAATCACCGCATATGGGGAAGAGAGAGTTGGTAGAGAAGGAGATGTAAATGGAGTCATCCTTGTTAGAACGATGGTACAGCACAAACAGGAGATGGTTGAGCAGTGGGAAGCACAGCCAAAGGTACTCCTTGGGGTTAGGAGGGGGAAGGGTAGTACATGGACAGTAGGAAATGGAGTTATTGACATGAACTACAACTCCACCACCGGAAAGGGCTGTCGAATCACAAAAGACAATATCCAGGGAAAGACTGAGGAATCGATGACATCCTATAGGAGGAAAGCTCCCATAAGTTAGATAATGCCAGCTTTGATCGAGAGATCTGTCAAATTGGAGCAAAGACCTCAGATGGTGGAGGTACATAGAGATAGGGATGGGGGAGGAAGTGCTGTTGGCATAAATGGGGGAAAAGGGAGCATGGACAGGGGGAGGAAGGAGGATGTGGAGTGGGGCACTGGGAAAGCAAAGAGGGAGTAGGACGCTGGGGAAGCAGAGAGGGAGTGGGACGGTGGGGAAGCAGAGAGGGTGTGGGACACCGGGGAAGCAAAGAGGGAGTAGGACGCTGGGGAAGCAGAGAGGGAGTGGGACGCTGGGGAAGCAGAGAGGGAGTGGGACGCTGGGGAAGCAGAGAGGGTGTGGGACGCTGGGGAAGCAGAGAGGGTGTGGGACGCTGGGGAAGCAGAGAGGGAGTAGGATGCTGGGGAAGCAGAGAGGGAGTGGGACGCTGGGGAAGCAGAGCGCGAGTGGCACGCTGGGGAAGCAGAGAGGGAGTGGGACGCTGGGGAAGCAGAGAGGGTGTGGGACGCTGGGGAAGCAGAGAGGGAGTAGGATGCTGGGGAAGCAGAGAGGGAGTGGGACGCTGGGGAAGCAGAGAGGGAGTGGGACGCTGGGGAAGCAGAGAGGGAGTGGGACGCTGGGGAAGCAGAGAGGGAGTAGGACGCTGGGGAAGCAGAGAGGGAGTGGGACGCTGGGGAAGCAGAGAGGGTGTGGGACACCGGGGAAGCAAAGAGGGAGTAGGACGCTGGGGAAGCAGAGAGGGAGTGGGACGCTGGGGAAGCAGAGAGGGAGTGGGACGCTGGGGAAGCAGAGAGGGTGTGGGACGCTGGGGAAGCAGAGAGGGAGTAGGATGCTGGGGAAGCAGAGAGGGAGTGGGACGCTGGGGAAGCAGAGAGGGAGTGGGACGCTGGGGAAGCAGAGAGGGAGTGGGACGCTGGGGAAGCAGAGAGGGAGTAGGACGCTGGGGAAGCAGAGAGGGAGTGGGACGCTGGGGAAGCAGAGAGGGTGTGGGACACCGGGGAAGCAAAGAGGGAGTAGGACGCTGGGGAAGCAGAGAGGGAGTGGGACGCTGGGGAAGCAGAGAGGGAGTGGGACGCTGGGGAAGCAGAGAGGGTGTGGGACGCTGGGGAAGCAGAGAGGGAGTAGGATGCTGGGGAAGCAGAGAGGGAGTGGGACGCTGGGGAAGCAGAGAGGGAGTGGGACGCTGGGGAAGCAGAGAGGGAGTGGGACGCTGGGGAAGCAGAGAGGGAGTAGGACGCTGGGGAAGCAGAGAGGGAGTGGGACGCTGGGGAAGCAGAGAGGGTGTGGGACACCGGGGAAGCAAAGAGGGAGTAGGACGCTGGGGAAGCAGAGAGGGAGTGGGACGCTGGGGAAGCAGAGAGGGAGTGGGACGCTGGGGAAGCAGAGAGGGTGTGGGACGCTGGGGAAGCAGAGAGGGAGTAGGACGCTGGGGAAGCAGAGAGGGAGTGGGCCGCTGGGGAAGCAGAGAAGGAGTGGGACGCTGGGGCAGCAGAGAGGGCTGGGGAAGTAGAGAGGTTGTGTGGGATACCAGGGAAGCGGAAAGGGAGTGGGACGCCAGGGAGCGGAGAGGGAGTAGGACGCCAGAGAAGCGGAGAGGGAGTGGGATGCCGGGAAGCGGAGAGGGAGTGGGACGCCGAGGAAGCGGAGAGGGAGTGGGACGCTGGAGAGGGAGGGAGGGGGGGAGAGAGAGTGGTGGGGTGGGGCGAGGAAACTGCTGAGGTTGGTTTAGGAAGGGGTTAATGGGTGTAATAAAGATCATCGGTCAGGATGGGAGATGAGGTGGCAGTGCACTGCTTGCAGACAGAGAGCAGATCATGTAGAGGACAGTCATGGATGTCAAGAATGAAAATGGATTTCTCGCCATGGATGGAGAATGGGAAAAATGGCCTCCAGAAGTTGTTTCCATAAATGGGAGAAACGAGGAACAAAGGTGTTGAGGTGTGCGGTCAGCCTGGATTTTGGAAGACTAACCAGCAAGTTGTTACTGGAGGAATGTGTGCATCCTGGCGTTGCTGGACAGGATCAGAGGACTGAAAGAGCGGAGGGAGAAATATCTGAGTAGAAGAAGCAACAAAAAACAGATCATGAACCTGCCTGTAATGTGAGAGCAACAGACCATTGCTTTGGGCCTTATCGTGAGAGATTCTAACACTGTCGAGAGCCTTAGATTCAGAGATGTTCTGGCAGTAATGTGATATTTCGTCATGGAGATAAAGTTCCAATGTGACAACTTTGTACCAGGATACACGGTGCATTATGGGGAGGTAGAGGAGCAAAAACTTCTGCATTATTAATGTTTTCAATAAATAGATGAATTATTAAGCATTTTCAAGTCCCAAAGTGTGCTTCATTCAAAATTGGCAAAACCACACTTTCATTCTAAAGATTAGGGTGCAGATTTGTTTGGTGCTCTTTAATCACTGCCATTTTCCTGGATGCTCTGCAATAAATTTGTCTGTTGTATGATGAGTGTCACATGTTGTCACATCATGATGAAATGGAGGAAAGAGGGACATGCTCTTAGGCTTTTCTGGTAACCATGGTGATGCAACCACCCTCTTTCTGACACCGCAACCAGCTATTAGTGAAATTGTTAGAGTACTTAAAGCAACAAGACTTGCAATTATTTAAGCACTTGTGCTAATAAAAGCAGCTTTGAGTAAAAGGTGCTTGGATGTTCACCAGACTGTGTGAGTGATTTGTATGCGGCTACAGTACCGAGTGGTGTGAAAAGCTCTTTCTATGGTGTGATTGTGTTGGCCTCACAGTCTTACCTCGGTGTGACCTTTCTAGGCTCTACAATTGAGCACGGCACGGAGCCAGGCCTTAAACGCCGCCTCCTGAAACTTGTAACGTGTTCGAGTGTCAAACACACGCCACTCGCCAAGCCAAGCAAGTGTTTTTAATCTTGCTGTCTCTGTCTCTCTGTCTCTCTGTGCCTTGAATGAAGAAATTCTTACCTTTCGTCTTGCTTTCTGCATACCAGGAGCAGGTTTGATCAAGTTGTGCCTATTTTCTTTATTCTTCTCTCCGCTCTGTCTTCCCTGGCCAATTCAATTCATCGGGTTTAACCAGAAGTATATATCATATTCTTCTTATCCTTGTTTTATCTCTGCCTTTGTGCATGGATGGCATGAATCAGAATGAAAAGCTCAAATACTTAAAGATAGCTGGTGCTTATTTTGCTCAACGTGCACCGTGCTCACATGACAATGGCAGGATAGTGCAGTTTCGGTCGCTGTGTCTTCAGCCATGAAATTTTGTCTAATCTGGGTTTAATTCCTGATGAAAAAGGAATCAATTATAAAATGTATTCCTGGTGGTGGTATGCCCACAGAGTGATCATTGGAGAAGATGCTAAGTCCAGTTATTTGCGAGCGCTCATGGATTTATTTATTTTTTTAAATATCCCACGGTTTCAAAATTAAGTAGGCCAATGCAAGTTAGTACCCTGGAAAGAGTGTCCTTTGGTTCTATGGTAAAAACAAAATGCAGCTTAAATATGCCTACAGTCTCATTACAAGGGCTACAGATAGCAACAACCCTTGAATTATGATGGTGTCGTGTCAATCATTGGTGCTGTTCATCCTTAAATTGAACTTAGAATTCATTTCTTGGAGGAGGAATTAAGCCAATAACGACATGTTTGAGTGAAGCCCCACTAAAGCATGTTGTTATTTTTCATTCCTCCTCCAAGAAGTTAATACCTTTGAAGAAAGTGTGGAAATTATTCATTTTTCTCGAGGGAAACCCTCGTTGTCTGCACCGTAGTCAGAGCCCAGACACGTGGCAATAAGATCCATATCATGAGATGTAGACATCCCGAAACACTGTATGCGCCGTTAAAAACAGGGCGTCCATTTTTATGAGTATTCTCAAGAGTTTCTTCCGAGGAATTTTTTTACAAGGGACGTTGTTGGGTTGCCATCTTGAAGTCCCCAAGTGAACCTAAGTTCAATGGCGACGCTGATTTGTCTCCCTCTGCTTTGTGGCAACAGACAGCCTGGAGGATGAGTTTGAGATGGTCACGGTGCGCCACCGGCCTGAGGGACTTGGACAACTGCTGGAGCAGACAAAGTTCAGTAAGAAGGAACTTCAAATCCTTTACCGTGGCTTCAAGAACGTAAGCACATACTTTGTCCAAACCGAAGTCGGTTTATCTCTAACTTTCCTTTGGGAAGGAGGTTGCTTGCTTGCTTTTTTTTTTGTATCTGTTGTTTTCTTCCTGAATTGTCAGGTGTTTTCTGTTGCGCAGTTGTTTTCCAATTATCGGCGTTATTGCATTGACTACCGTTGCTGTTTTATCACCGACCGAAACACTGCTTTATCTGCACGCACATTCATCATCTGTCACATTATCGTTTTCAGGACTGTAATGGCACAAGTGTTCGCCACAAGTGCTTCTGGTTATCTTTTGGACAGTTTGACTGGTCATTATTTCAAGCAGGCTGTTTATAATGGAACGGGTGAGCACAGAATAGCTATAAGGAGAGTGAACCAAGCGACAAAACTTTAAAATATTGTTGAACTCTATGCTGTTGCCATGAGAACGTTTGTCCTAAACGATTAACACTTGCAAAAAAGAAAATAAATAAATAAATAAATAATCCAATCGTTTATTATTTCATTCGTTTCCAAGAGAAATCAATTCACAACTCACCAGACTCTGGCGTTATGGTTAGAGCGCTCGCTCTGTGTCGAGTTGTTTGGCAGTTCTGAACCTGACACGGGCCGATTCGTAGCAATGAGTTTTAAAATGGTGCGTGCTGCTTCCTTGCTTGATGCTCAGAATTTGGGGAATAGAGCACGGACAAACCCCATGGGTCATCATCTATTGTGGAGGGAGAGGAGAAGGAGGAGGGGGAGATTTCTCCTGAATTGCTCCGATGACTGCGGAGAGAAAAGCGACGTCATGATATGGCATCGCCAGTGCCCAGGGTGCACCATGAAGTTAAGATACTTCCCCGAAGATCACTTGGCTAAATTTGTCTGAAGTCAAGTCCAGTGTTGTCAAAGGTCTCAATCCATCTGCCTGCATCAGTTCTTCCATTAGCCGTAGAACCTATGTATTAAAAATAACCAGCAGAGTACCCGCCAGATGGGCGATCTTGTTCCAAGCATGCAACGCGTTCTTCTGATGCATACGTTATATTTTGGCGATGTATAGGCAAAACATCTCGCTGCACTGGAAAACATGGGGACAGGAATACTGTACTGTAAATGGTGGAGACTTGTAATACCCTCCACCACCTGGAGGTGGAGCGACACGACACACATTTACATCGATATAATTTGCGTCTTACCCCTCACCCCACCTGGTGTTAGCTTAATTATTAGGGTGGTGGGCTTTGGATCCTGGGGTCCTGAGTTCAAATCCCGCTCAGCTGTTGAATTAATACCAGGTGGGGTTAACTCAGCCTGTCATCCTTCCGAGGCCGGCAAAATGAGTGCCAGCATGCTGGTATACTGTGTCGGAGTGGAGACCCGTCCAGGATTGTGCCCAATAGCCAAGGAGACTGCTTAGGCAGCAACAACACTCTGCACAGAGTATGGTCCCAATCTCCTCCTCCTCCTCCTCCTCCCCACCCCAAGACCACTGGCAAAGATTTTTTTTTTAAAGCCCTGATACACTAATCGGGGTCATGCTGATCCTCTGTCGCAAGTCTGGATGTAATCAGCCCAGAACTGTAGGAGGAGTAGCGTGACACACACACACACACACACACACACACACACACACACACACACACACGCACACACACACACACACACACACACACACACACACACCGGTCCGTGAATTATAGTAAGGATTGCCAGGCACCTTTACAGATATACAGTATTTGTAACTGTGAACTCTACATGCAAAAATAAATTGTTCTTCACACCATATAAGTGGAAATGTTCAATCTTGTTTCTTCTTGGTAAAATTGCTCATTTCATTTTCCAAATCTCACCGCTGGACATTAAATAATGTTCTCCGTGGAAAACAGATCAGAACTGTGACCACAGAGAGAGACGCAAGCTGTGATGTAATTTTCTATATATCGAAATAAATGGAAACCTAAGAAGCAATTATTTTTCCATGATTTATTGTGGTGGGAGTGGGTGGTGGGAGTGGGTGGTGGGAGTGGGGGGTGGGGTGGGGGGGATGGGTGCTGGTAGGGGTTGAGACATGTGAACTGAATGAAATTTATTGATTAGACATGAAACAAGAATCGAAATGTAAGTGACTAAATATGTATAAATTATTTGTATAAAAATTTTCCATAATATCTCCATAAACCCTTACATAACAGATTGTAACAACCAATTCCATTACCATTGCCATTGTTATCTCCAAAACATGACAAAAATATAATCTTGGCACTTCCACGGTGCATTTGATTTATTTATTTATTTATTATCCCCATTTCCTCCATTCATCAGGTGATGGAGCGTGTGGGTGTAAATCTTCCCCCTCATTCTTCACTTCAAGAAGGATTCCATAATGTCACCATAAATTGAGTCCCTCCCTGTCCCGGGCAAAGGTTGATCAATGATCAGCCATGCTGGTCTCTTGCAAGCTGCTCATTCTTCCAATACTCGGCCTAATTTTCAACTACTATTTCACCCATATCATGCCCTCATTATTTCGTAGGTGATCAGAGACCGTAACTCCATGAAATGGTGATGTTTGTACCACGTTGGAGAGCAGCTTCTTAAAATCTCTGAGGGCTTTGGGTTAAGAGAGAGAACATCAATTTATTAAACTGCCTAATCAGGGAATGGCAGCCTATACCAATGCAATTTGCAGCATGCCTTCCTTGTTGGCAGTGTATGGATATAAATTGTGTTCTATTATCCCAACAAAAGGTTCCAATGAATTAGGAATGAATTTCCTCCTCCTATTTTTGGTTCCTTGGGGAATGACAGCCAACATGATGGTTATTTGTGATGCATTGGGATGATGTAGGCTGACCTCCTTTTCTGTATCTCTGTAGAGCAGCACAAGACACAGATTTATGTAACTAACAAAAAAATTGGAATTACAGGAACAGCAGTAACAGGGCTGGCAGGATAGCTTGACATACTTGTATGCGCACTCGCCTTTGAGCTGTCTCGCCTGGGTTTGAATTTCGACACAGCTACAAACTGTCACCCTGGTGTTTTGCATGCAGGATGATACATCAATGGGTGTGTCATCCATCAGAAGGATGTTAAGCCAGAGGACCCATCTGCCAACACCAGTCATTGGAACACATTAAAGATCTCGTGGTGGCTTTCGTAAAATAAGTGAGTTATTGCCAGCTCCCTGGATAAATTCCTGCACCTTCAGTCGAGCATCAGGCCTGGCCAGCCGGTTCATGAAAGAATTGAATCAAACTTGTTTGAGTTAGGGGAGGGTTTTGATGTATACATATATATATATATATATATATATATATATATATATATATATATATATATATATATATACTGACGGGGTATACTTACATATTGCGTAAGCATACGAACCGTGCTTCCCCATTGTCTCAGGTCACTCACCTGCATTTTACTTTTTATTTATTCATTTTCATTTATTTTTTAAATTTATTTATACTTTCATTTATGGATGCTTTCCGATGGTTCTGTGATTTTGAGCTCGCCTGTTCGAAGAACAGAGAGCTATAGTGATACCCCCGGCGTGAGCGTGAGCGTGAAAATGTTAAAGTTTTTGGTGCAACTTATTTCCTTTCTAATGTTTTTATCTCCCACACTATATTTTACTGATTACAATATACAAATACAAATATTGCTTTAAAATTATTTGGATCAGACTTCATGGCAATGGTTTATAAAAAATATGATTAGACTAGTGTTTTAAAAATGATAAATGTATAAACAGGTGGGCATTGGGTGGCTTTGACACCAACTCTCTGGTTTTTATTGGTGTATTGGCTTCGATGTCCATCAGCACGCAAAATTATTGTGCTTCCCCATTGTCTTGAGTCTCTCAACTGCATTTTCATTTATTTTTTTTTCATTTATTTATATTTTTGATTTACGGACGTTGTTTGACGGTTCTGTGATTTCTCCCTGTGTATCGGCTTCGATGTCCATTGGCACCAAAAATTTCAGCTTTCGACATCACCCGGAAGGTGCCGATCTTTAATATCAGTCAGTGAGTTAGGCCGAAGTCACATTTGCCACGGCGGCCGTGGGGTCTCCAAAATCTACGGCCACTAGCAATTATACGGCGGCCGCAGTATTTCCACGGTCACACAATGTAGCAGTCACATATGTTTTTATTTTTCGGGGAGCTGCACGGCATATTTAGAAATTGTGGAGACCGAAAACGTGGGGTTGCCGTACGGTCTTTGATTTGATGTCGCACGGTGACCTTAGGGCGTTCCTGCAGCAGCCATATAATTTTCAAGGCAGACGCAAGGTGCCGGCAAGGCGACCACAGGGGGACCGCAGGGGGGCCCTAAGGCGAACGTGCGGCCAGACGGACGGTAACTAGTGGGTTCTTTTTTTTTTCTTTTTTTTTACCAGTTCTTTTGTTTCGGCTTGTCGAATTGCTACAGTGAACATAGAAATGAAAAAAGTTATAACTCCGTGTTATAATTCCACGGCGACCCTTACGGCCTGTAAAATATAGCCATACGGCGTAGGGCCACCCTGAGGCCACCGCAGAAACTCTGCGGCCACCGCACGTTTCTGTCAATTCAGAGGGAGTACGGCCGCCGTATCCTCACCGTAGAGCAAATGTGACTTCGGCCTTAGTGAGTGGCTGGAAAGAGCTTTATATGTTGGATATCAAAATAATAATAATAATATAAAAGACAACAAGTAGATCCTTCACATTGCATCTAGTTTACTTAGTTTGGTTTACAGTAGAGTGTATTTTAATTGTATTACAAAATGAGCCATTTTGGTTAACTGCTGACCGTGAATGTTTTTTTTGGGAAAGTGAAGCGATGTCAGAATTGTTGCATTTCTAATAAGCACACATGTGACCATTTTGTTGGTGTGTGTTTGTATATATTACAGTAAGTACTGTACAATGTTGTATTGACGTTTCAAACGGTGTCACGCCATCTTCGACCAAATCTGCACAGTCTATCTTCATTAGAGAGTGTCGTCTTTTCAGGGCCATTATGAAATCGGTGTAAATTTCATCTCACCTTGCCTCATAAGGAATGAACTGTGAACAAACATTTTATTCCATTATCAGGAATTTAACAGCTATTCCTTCACCCCCCCCCCCACACCTCCCCCCCCTCCTCCTGCACTCACATCATTGTCCCTTGTATGGATTGCTGTTTTTGGTATTCTCATCTGAGCATGTAGCTCATGATGTCGGGATCACAGGTTTAAATACCTAATAGATTTTCTTAATGTCTTTTTTTAATTCACGTGAATTGCACAGACATCTCCGAATGTCCTCCTCCCGCATGTGTTATACGCGGTGATATACGAAGTGGACCTTAATTTGAGTAGAATCACAATAAAGTAAATTTCAATGCCTGCTATCTATGACTATAGTTGTGTGCAGTTGTGTAAAGACTATAGTTCCTCGGAAAGAGAGTTTTTTTTCAGCAAATCGGTCCTGGGTATATTCCCGGGTACTCCGCTTCTATTTCCTCAACATTATCCGATCCCTATTCTTCTCAATTCGAAAAATCAGAACAAACAAAAAAAACAACAAAAAATTGTATTTTCCTTCACCGAATAATGATTCTCATTTCCATTGAATTTCCTTCTGCTGCTGGTTCTACATCCCCCCTCCCCTCCCCCCTCCCCTCCCCTCTTCTCTCCAAACGGAATCTACATTAAATAAATAAAACGCTTCTTCTTCTTTAAAAAAAACATCATTTTAAGAATGCATTTCAACCCTTGTTTCCTCTTCACAAATGCTGTGCATGTTCCGCTTCCCCACCACGATATGTCTCTTGTTGTTCTTCTTCAGAAGGATTATTTTTCTGAGGTTTTTGTTTGTTCTGCGCCTCGTCCACAAACCTCCCACCCCAACTCCTGCTCATCCAGCGCAGTGTTTCTCCATCCATTTAACAAGTGCTGCCATGATTTTTTTTTTATCTCCGTCTATCAAAATTGGAAACATGGGATCAGGAAAAGCAACCACCCCCCCCACCCCCCCCCCCCACCACACCCCCTCAAAGCTTCATGTCCCACATTTGTGCCACCCTCCTCACACCACCCTCTCAATCCTCCCCTCTCCCTCCACCCTGTAAATGCTTGCCCGTCCCCTACTCTCTAAAACTTTCCCCCGCACCTCACACACCCAAGCCTTCACCCGCACCCCACACACTAAAACTTTTCCCCGCACCTCACACACTCAAGCACTCCCCCACACCCCACACACCCAGACCTTCACCCACACCCAATGCACTTTTTCCCTCACATCACACACACAAACCTTCACCTTTCCATGCACCCTACACACTCAAACCTTCTCCTGCACCTGCAGCACTCAAACATCCCCCACATAGCTCGGACTCAAACATCTGCCCACACCCTTCACACACAAACCTTCCCCCACACCTCTTACACTCAAACATCCACCTGCACCCCGCAAACTCAAGCCATTCCCCGCAACCCACACACTCAAAGCTTCCCCCAATGTCTTTCCTTTCCCCCCACAAAGCCTCCCCTCCCCCATCCTGAACCATACCAATGCCTCCTCCCCTCATCCTGAACCATACCAATGCCTCCTCCCCCTAGCTTTAACTGTGTGGACCTGAAACATTCGACATATCCACTCTAACCAGACATCTCTCAATCCAGGCTGCTGCCGATAAACCAGACATCATCTGTTTAACAGAATCCTTCTTTCCGCAGGAAGTCCCCAATTCCTTAGTGTCTCTCTCTCATTACTGTCTCCTCCAATTTTACAGGCCTGAACCATGCACTGGTGGTAGTGTTGCACTTTACATCAAAAATTCGATTTTTCACTGCCCCTGGACTAACCTTATACCTCCAAACCCCCAGGAGTACCTCTGGCTGTGACTTCCCCTCCGCCCACACCACTTGTTCATCCTTGTGTTGTAACATCCTCCGAACAGTGATGACATCTTCATCTCTCTCAGACAACATGGACAAACTTTTAACCACTCATCCAAACTCTCTCTTCCTCATTTGTGGTGTTTTCAATTGTCACAATGCAACTTGGCTGGGTGTTGGTACCTCTCTCACCAGCCACGGCACTTCTGTAAATGACTTCTGCAACTCCATGGTACTGACTCTATCTGTAAACTTTCCAACCCGAGATTTCTCCCAATGGCGAATCCACCCTTCTGGATTTGGTGATGACTAACTTTCCTGCAAATGTCTCCAGCTCCTCCTCTGCTCCATTTGGTTCATCTGATCGTATGCTTGTGAAAGTCAACATCTCCTTGGCTATTCTCAGAGAGAATGCCTCAGTGGCAGTGAGTCTGGCATTTCACTCAAGCAGATTGGCAGGGATTGCAAGTCTGTCTGTCTCTCTCTGTCTGTCTGTCTGTCTGTCTGTCTGTCTGTCTGTCTGTCTGTCTGTCTGTCTGTCTGTCTGGCTGTCTGTCTGTCTCTCTCTCTCTCTCTCTCTCTCTCTCTCTCTCTCTCTCTCTCTCTCTCTCTCTCTCTCTCTCTCTCTCTCTCTCTCTCTCTCTCTCTCTCTCTCTCTCTCTCTCTTTCTCTCTCTTTCTCTCTCTTTCTCTCTCTTTCTCTCTCTTTCTCTCTCTTTCTCTCTCTTTCTCTCTCTTTCTCTCTCTTTTTTTTTTATTTTCTTCAGGACAACCTCATCTCAGATAACCAATTTGGTTTCAGACAAGGTTACTCCACCTTGGACATGCTGCTTATACTCACCCACCAATGGATGGAGGCCCTCAACGTCAGACATGAGTTCTCGTCCACGTCTCTTTGGACATATCTGGTGCTTTTGATACAGTCTGGCATCCTGCCTTACTCCCCAAACTGTCTGCCTCTGGCATCCACAGCCAACTCAACACATGGCTTCATGACTTCCTCTATTCTCACAGCCAATGTGTGGCACTCAACAGAATCCTTTCATCTCCTCTCGCTGCCAAGACTGAGTGCCCCAAGGCAGTATTCTGACCCAGTCCTATTCCTGAGCTTTACAATGATTTCTCTGTCTCTGGAAAATTCTCTTCATGTATTCGCTGATAACTCCAAACTCTGCCGTGACATCCCTCGTCCTTCAGACAAGCAGGCCGCAGCCTCTCCCCTCTCTTCAGATGTTGAAAAAAAGATCACAAGATGGTCAAACACTTGGAATATGTCTTTCAATCCTGACAAATCTCACACTCTCACGATCTCTCTCTGAAAGGACCGTCTAGCACCCCTCCCCCCACCACCACCACCACCCTCTAACCCCCATGTACTTTTAAAATAATCCTCTGGAGGAGGTTCAATCATTCAAACTCCTGTTTCTCATGATCAACCACAATATTTCTTGAGCAAACCACATTTCAAAGTTGGCCTCCAAAGCCAGCCACCGACTGGGCATCCTCTGTCGTACACAGTCCTTCATTGACACACCTGAACTCCTATCCACCGACAAGGCCTTCTTCCACAGCTTGATGGACGACTACTCTCCCCTCTGGGCTGGCTCGTCTGCCTCGCATCTTGCTCAGCTTGACGCTGTGGAAACCAGGGCCTTCAAGATCATTGGAGTCTCCTGCACTGAAGCTGAGTCTATGGGTTTATCACTTCGCCATTGCAGACAGGTCGGTGATCTCTTTGTCTTCTCGCGCCTACTTTCTGGTCTTGCACCCTCTGCTCTTTCTGTGCTTCGCCCCAAGTTTTCTGCAGGGCTCACCCATCAACCCCCTTCTGATAAAACTGCCTAATTCCAGGATCAATGCTCATCTTCACTCACTTCTTCCTCTTTTTTTTCCCACCTGGTGAATTAACTTCCACATCCTCTTCAATCTCATTATTCCTTCCAGGTCTTCAAAACAGCTGTTCCCCACCATCTCAGATCATACCCAGTCCAAAGCCATGATCTTTTCTACCCTCGTTAACCCCTCCCCCCCCAAATCCCTCCTAATTTCCAGTTATTCCTCCTAGGAGTTTCGTTCTCCATGCGTGCGTGTTTTGCATCGTGTTTTTGTCCGTTACGTCCTGATCCGTTCAATGTGCTAGCTTTTCAACAAGCCACGACCATGTACACAAAAAGATCCTTTATTGTCAGACTCAATGCCATTGTGGTAAGAGCGTCCACTCCGAGTCTGGAAGGTTCGATTTTGTGACCCATTCATGTGAAGACTTCAAAAAATGGTGCACGCTGCTTCCTCGTTTGATGCTCAGCAGTCAGGGGATAGAGCATGAACAAATCCCATGGGTTGGAATCCAAATGGATGGGTACTGAGTACCCTGTGAATTTGTGTCTCTTCTCTCAAGGTTACGGGCTGTGTCCTCTTTCTCGCCGATATGTGTGACAGATCCTCCATGAGCCTTAGGACATTAAAATAAAATAAAGTTATGAGTTCTGCATACTTGTCATAATAGTTTTGCCACTTTACAACTTTCAGGTATAAATGCAGAATAAATGTACTAATTCTGATCGGAGATAAACTCTGGTACCTGAGGTCTGACTTTCCCTATTATTAAACAATTCAGAAAAGGTGAATGACACCGATTAAACAAGAGTGAGAATTGCTTTGTCCTACCGATCCCGATAAATGTTCGGGAGATAAAAATTGGTTTTGCGTTTAATGCACACTCGAGTTTATACCAGAATCAAAATGAAGAAGAAGAAACTGTCAAACCCACCATGTTTCATTTGTTTCCTGGCTTTGCCTATTTAATATTAAAAAATATCCTGATGTACATACATGAAGCAAAAACATGCATACGGCTTGTAATGCATCTATAATACATCGTGGTTGTACACCTGGAATCATTCCAATTGGACTGGGCCATGAACTAAAACCCAGACCTAAGGCCTGAGGCCTGCCAATCTGTTCTGCTTCACGTAATGGCGGCACATGGTTTTATTGGGGTGTAGACAGGCCAGCTGTCCAGCCAATGGGTGTAAAACAGTGGGGTGGAGTCAAGGCAGCTGAACACTCACCGATGCACGAAGAATATGATATTTTCTAAGTTTAAAAAAGTTATTATTCTATGAAAAATTGATGAAACACCCTGAAACTCGAACCTTTTCTGTAACTTATCATTGTAAAGCCACGTACCAAGTTTCAGTTGAATATGTTAAAGGGTATGGGAAATACGTCGGAAAACAAACAGGTGGGACGGATGGACAGACGGACGGAGAGCAAACCTGTACTCCCCTCCGGTGAAACTGGTATGGTACTAAAGGCCCTGTCACACTTTGACGATTTAGCCAGCGTGTGCCTGACGTATGCGAAATTTGGCTAAAATGCTGGCACACGTCGAATACGTTATGGGTAACTTTGTATATGTTAACAGCACGCTGGCATACGTAGTAGTACGCTGGCTTACATCGTAGTACACTGGCATACGTCGTAGTATGCCGAGGTGTCAGACAAATTTTCCATGCTTGAAATTTCCCGACGTATGCCAGCGTATGACTCACACGTTCCGCATAACACTGGCCATAAGTTGTCGGCACATTACGCGATCGTTGACACACGTCGACACACGTTACTTGTAAGTTACTCATAAGTTGAAACGCATCGAGGTAATGTTTAGTGTACCCGAAACTTATTTCTAACCTATGAGTAACGTAATGAGTAACGTGTAGGCACGTTACGCGATCGTTGACACACATCCACACACGTTACTTGTAAGGTACTCATAAGTCGAAACATGTCAAGGTAATGGTTAGCGTCAGTGTTCCAGACTCCCTGGGTTTTTTTTTTCTTCGGTATCACGGTGATGTTGACACTTTGATTTCTAGTGCGGTTATAATATAATTAATAGGGTGCCGCTCAACAATTTATATCATAACTGTCATACCGAAGAAAAAAAAACCCAGGGAGTCTGGAACCCTTACGCTAACCATTACCTTGACGTGTTTCAACTTATGAGTAACGAACAAGTATCGTGTGTCAACGTGTGTCAACGTGTGTCAACGATAGTGTAGCGTGCCTACAACTTATGCTAGCGTATACGGAACGTGTGTCATACGCCGAGTACATCGAGAAATTTTCAACATGCTGAAAATTTCTCGACGTACTCGGCGTATGACGACGTATGCCAGCGTACTACGACGTATGCCAATGTATTACGACGTATGCCAGCGTGCTCTTAACGTATACAAAACTTACCCATAACGTATTCGACGTGTGCCAGCTTGGTTCGGCAAATTTTTCATACGTCGGCATACGCTGGCTAAAACGTCAAGGTGTGACAGCGGCTTCACACTTCGATGTCTAGTGCGGTTATGATTTGAATCGTCGAGCCGCAGCCTATGAATAGCCTACGCCACGTGATCGTCGGCGATACACTGCCGCGCGCTATGCATAAGTTAGACTGTCGTTGGGCATAGGTTGTGAACGCCGACAACACGCTCAGCATTCGTTGGTATAAGTTATCTATATGTGATTAAAACGTTCTGTGAACGTTACTAATACGTTATGCATACGTCCAACACGTTATTGTACGCCCAAAAATTGAAAAAAAACATCAATAGTTCAGCGTACGCCAGCGTTTTACATACATTTTGAGACCTTGCCATACGCTGGCTAAAACGTCAAGGTGTGAAAGCCCCTTAATAAGAGCAGCTGCCATTTGAATTCACAAAGAAAAACAGCCGATTTTAATTGACACGAATGGAAATGCTGATAAACGAAAAAAGCTCAATTCATGGGTTTTCCCATGGGAGTGGGGGTGGTGGGAGGGGATCATAATTTGTTTCAGGGTTACCTTGAAATCTCTTAGTGCTTTGCTGTATTTCACTACCCATTGCCAACAGCCTGTAGTCAAGGCACCCAAACGGCAGAACTTCGAACAGAAATCTGCTTGATGCAACATGTTGGTCCTGGTCGTTATAAGGCATCGAGAGGCAATCGAGGCTTTTCATTCAACCCGAATTGGACGACATAACTTACAAGCAGAGTTCTCATCCTCTGGGTGGTCGAGTTTGCACATTACTTGTTAAAAAATAAGGTATAGTCTGTGTTTTGCAAGAATACTATAGATGTTTGTGTGATGTGCATCTAAAAGGTTTTAGATGGTCTTTCGGGTCTGAAGGTCGAAAGGGTATAATAGTTATGATTTAAAAGGTGTAAGGGGGTCAAAGGGTCTAAAGAGTTGAAAGGGTCTGAAGGGTCGAATGTCCAAAGGATGTAAATGTCGAAGGGGTCTAAAGGGATCAAAAGTCTAAAAAGGGTCTAAAAAGTTTTATGTGGTCTCAAGGATCTAAAGACTAAAGCTCAAAATAAAGGATCAATGGATTAAAGGGCCCAATCAGTCTAAAGGGGTCGAATGATGTCTAACATGTCTAAATGGGTGTAAAACCATATCAATGGTCTGAAGGGTGTTGAGGAGTTTAAAGGGTGTTAAGGTCAAAGAGACCCAAAAGGAGTCAAGGGACCTAAGAGGTGTAAAGGCCTTAAGGGTATGTGGGGTCTAAAGGTTCTCGGAGTTTAAAAAGGGGTCAAAAGGGTATAAATTTCTTAAGGGCTTAGGGTTTGAAAGGGTCTAACAGGGTATATATGGTTTAATGGGTCGACCTGATCCAAAGGGATCTGCAGGATCTAAGGATTATAAAGGGTCTAATGGGATCTCTCGGGTCTAATGGTTATAAAGGGTCAAACAGGGTCTTTTGGGTCTCAATGGTCTTTTGGTTATAAACGGTCGAACAGGGTCAAAATGGTCTTTGGGGTCTTATGGGTCTTTAGGGTTGTAGGGTCTAATGGTTCTAATGAGGTCTATAGAGTCTACAGGGTCTTAAGGGTCTTGTAATTCTAAATGGTCTTCGGGATCTTATGAGGTCTTAGGTCATCTAAGGTTTCTAACGGTGTCTCTAGGGTCTATTTAGTCTTAAGGGACTCAAAGGTCAAGGATTCTAAAGTGTCTAACAGGATCTGTGGGGTCTTGGGGGACTTAGGGTTCTGACAATGTCTAAAGGGTCTTAGGGGCCTTAAGGGGTCTAAAGGTATCGAGAGGTCTAAGGGGTCTAAAGGGCTGTAAATGTCTAACGGCGTCTAAAGGGTCTAAAATGTCGAGGGGTCTTAGCATTCGAAAGGGACTAAAGCTTCATGAGGGATGTTCCAATCGGACGTAATTAATATGTTTTCAGGGTGAAACTGAGTTCAAACAAAACTTAATTAAGAGACATAAATTATAGTCAGGTGGGTCGACGAGGCTTCACTCACGGACAGCTTCATGGATTGCGTTTTCCGTTTTTAACTCGTCTACGATGAAGTTGAGATGAGCTGTTAAAGACATAATGATGTCCTTGTCAGTCAGTCAGTCAATTAGTCAGTCAAGTAGCCAGTTAGTCAGTCAGTCAAGTAGCCAGTTAGTCAGTCAGTCAATTAGCTAGTTAGTCAGTCAGTCAATTGGCGAGTTAGTCAGTCGGTCAGTCAATTAGCTAGTTAGTCAGTCAGTCAATTGGCGAGTTAGTCAGTCAATTAGCCAGTCAGTCAGTCAATTCGCTCGTCAGTCAGTCAGTCAATTAGCTAGTTAGTCAGTCAGTCAATTTGCTAGTTAGTCAGTCGGTCAGTCAATTAGCCAGTCAGTCAGTCAGCCAATTAGCTAGTTAGTCAGTCAGTCAATTAGCTACTCAGTCAGTCAGTCAATTAGCTAGTTAGTCAGTCAATTAGCTAGTTAGTCAGTCAGTCAGTCAGTCCTTCCTTCCTTTCATCTGTGGGTGCATTAACATTTTTTCGTTTTTGTCCCTATTCCATTGAGGTGGCTCAACGAATCATGTTGAACCTCTGCGTGATGATTCATGATGTCGATTCATGATCAAAAAACCAATGGAGCCCTTTTTAAACTTTCCATCCAAGTGGTGAGATAATTAACTAATTAATTCAAAATGTAACCTGTATTTTGTAGGGCTGTCACATGTCGCAATATTCGGTCATTTTAAAAAATTCTTCATCTTTGGTGAACTTAAGCCTCTTAATTGAATCTCTTAATTTCATTTTTACCTCTTGATGTCATCCATACCCTCTTGCTTTGAAGAATGGAAAAGAAAGGGGGAGAGGAGAAGAGAAAGTTGGGTTGGGGTGGCAGAGAGGGGACAACCCTTTTTTTTTTAAACCACACCCAAATCCCTCCACCTTCCATTTTTCCAGTTTTCCCTCCTTGTAGTTTCCTTCTGTGTCCAGCTTGTCCACCCCATGCCTGTTTTTAACTCTGTTTCATGACCTCTGCCACCGAAGGTGAAGGAGGTTACATTTTCACCCATTTCTGTCTGTTTCTTTGTTGGATTCGCTATATATGCTAGATATCCCTTATTGTCGGGTTTTCCGTCTGTGTGTGTGTGTGTGTGTGTGTGTGTGTGTGTGTGTGTGTGTGTGTGTGTGTGTGTGTGTGTGTGTGTGTGTGTGTGTGTGTGTGTGTGTGTGTGTGTGTCTGTGTCTGTGTCTGTGTCTGTGTCTGTGTCTGTGTCTGTGTCTGTGTCTGTGTCTGTGTCTGTGTCTGTGTCTGTGTCTGTGTCTGTGTCTGTGTCTGTGTCTGTGTCTGTGTGTGTGTGTGTGTGTGTGTGTGTGTGTGTGTGTGTGTGTGTGTGTGTGTGTGTGTGTGTGTGTGTGTGTGCGCGCGCGCGCGCAACACGAGGCTCCACAGCACGAACCAGCGAACCGATTTCGATGAAACTTTGCCAACATGTGCAATATGTGATGGGAATGTGCACGTTTGAATTTTGTTGCCCAGCAACCACCCGTTGCTGTGCGGCGGCCGAAAAACCGCGTACAGTATTTTCAATACTTGTCCTTCAGTTTTGAATGTAGAGAAACGAGACTTCGGAATTAAACACTTCAAGATATTTCGAAAATTTTATTCGAGCCGATTTTTGATTGAGGTTTTATTTTTCAAATGGTAGTCCTTCAAAAATCGGGTGTCTATTTACCGTCATTTTTTATGAGGGGCTTAGGAAAGTGGGCGGAGCTTAGGGAAAGTGGACGTGGTTGATGAAAAGTGGGAGTGGCGTCGGAAAGTGGGAGTGGCTTATGGAAAGTGGGCGTGGCTTATGGAAAGTGGGCGTGGCTTATGGAAAGTGGGCGTTGCTTATGGAAAATATTGCGTGGCTCAGGAGGTGTGGTCAAACAAGAGCATTGAGAGAAGTTTATTGGGTTTTCCGTGCGTGCGTGCGTGCGTGTGTGCGTGTGCGTGTGCGTGTGCGTGTGCGTGTGCGTGTGCGTGTGCGTGTGTGTGTGTGTGTGTGTGTGTGTGTGTGTGTGTGTGTGTGTGTGTGTGTGTGTGTGTGTGTGTGTGTGTGTGTGTGTGTCTGCAACGCGAGGCTCCACAGCACAAACCAGCAAACTGATTATTTTTCAAATGGTAGTCCTTCAAAAATAGGGTGTCCATTCACCGTCATTTTTTATGAGGAGTGCCAGTTGGCAAAATTCGCAATAGGAAAAATCTTGCCAGGTAGAGGAACAATAGTATCTGAACCAATACGTCTTGGCAATGAATCTTCGTCGGTGGATCGGTCAAAATCAAAAGCATCGTATCCAGCACTTCGATCCTCGCGAATCCCTCGTCGCCTACCGGCTTGTCTGTTTGTTTGTTTGTCTCTTTGAAGGATATCTGAAAAAGTTGTGGACATATCCAGATGAAATTTCGTGGAGAGGTTGGGTGCATGACGAGGACAAACTGATTAGATTTTGGTGAAGATCCTGATCCGGATCGGACTGTTAGAATGTTTTAAGTGATTCTTCACCATTGAGAGACAGGGCCAAAAACGATATAGCGCATAATATCTCAAAAAGTTGGAGACCGATTCAGACGAAACTTGGTGGACATGCTGGGTGTGTGAAAAGAAAATAATTGATTCAATTTTGGTGAAGATCTGAATCCGTATCCGGATCTGGATCTCATAATTTTTAAAGTGATTCTTCACCATTGAAAGATTGGGCTCAATCAAAAACCATATATCGCATGATATTTCAAAAATGTATTGTGCCTGACATGTTCTTGTGGATCAGGCATGACATGGTGGAGGTATGCGCTCTACCAAGTGCCCTTCTCGCTTTGTTTATGTCCTGATCCGTTCAGTGTATTTCAGATCCTGATCCTTCCACGAGCCTCGACGATGTACACAAAAAAAAAAGAAGAAGAAATAAGTCCCCTTTGGACTTTTACCCTTTTGGTCCTTTCAAGACCCTTTTGACACTTTACACCCTTTAGATCCCTTAAGACCCTTTAGACCCTGTAAGACCATATAGACCCTTTAGACCCCAACTACTTTTGGAATGTACCCTTTGGACCTTTAGACTCCAGAGGCCCTTCAGACTATTAGACCCCTTAAGACCAATAAGACTACTTTGGACACTTTAGCCTCCTTCAACCCTTTAGACTCCAGACCAATTAGACTGCTTAAACCCCTTGACCATTTCGACCTTCACACCCTTTCAACTCCTTAGACCTTTTAAAGAGAATTTTAAGACGGTTTAGACATTTACATCCTTTAGATCCCTTCAGACCCATTTTAGACCCTAATTACTTTTGGAACATACCCTTTTAAACCTTTAGACCCCATAGACCTTTTGAACCCTTAAGACCCTTTAGACTTTGAGACCCTTTAATATCTTAGACCCTTTCAGACCCTTTAGATATTTACATCCTTTAGTCCCATTTAGACTCTTTTAGATCCCTCATGGCCCTTCATAATCCTATAGACCCTACAAACACTTTACATTGGTATACCCTTTTCACCTTTGGACTATTTAGACCCCTTTAGACCTCTTAAGACACTTTTGACACTTTCAACACTTTAGACCCATTTAGACCGTTGCACCTTTGAGACCCTATGAACCATTTGGATCCTTTAGACCTTTTAACCCCTAGACCCTTTCGGCCTTGAAACCATTTTGACCCATAAGACCTTATTTGTCCTTTTAAGACCGTTTTAGTCCTTTGATTACCCTTTTCATCCTTTAAGACGTTTCAATACTTTAGACCCCTTTAGAGCCTTTTGACATTTACATCCTTTAGACCCTTTTAGATCCCTTATGACCCTTTAAATCCAAATAGACCCTACATAACCCTTACACCAGTATGCCCTTTAGACCTATAGACTGTGACCTTGTGCACTCTTTTGATCCCTTTCGATCTTTTGAGATCTATTCGACACTTTAGACCCATTTAGACCCTGACACTTTATAGACCCTATAACCCCTTTAGATCCTTTAGAATTTAGACCCCTTCGACTGTTTAGACCCTAACTGCTATTGGAGTGTACCCTTTAGAACCTTTAGATATTTTAGGCCCATTATGAGCGTTTAAACCCCTCAGACCCCTTCGACCTTTCGACCATTTAACCCCCTTTAGTCCTTTTATAACCTTTTTAGTCCCTTTTATGACCCTTTTAGTCCTTTAAGACCCTTTCAACACTTTAGACCACTTTAAACCCTTACACCCATTAGATCACTTCCAACCCTTAACACTCCTTTAGGGTCTAAACGGGTGCAGGGGTCCTTTCACTGGACAAAATGGAGAGTGGGGTTGGGGTCAAAAAATTGCTTTCGTAATAAATATAGCTTGTTTTGTTATCTTCTTCAACATCATTTGGGGCTATAGGGGGATGACGCACGAACCTGCTTTGGAACAAATCGTTATGATGATTTTGATATTGGTGTTTGTGTGATGCACGGTGCGATTGTTGATCCTGTGACCATGTTTCCATTACTTTTGTTGTGATGGGGGCCATGCCAGGCTTAATGTTGACCTTTTTTTTTTTAATCTCCAGCTCCACATGAGATGCGTTTTCCCTGTGTGCAGGAATGCCCGAGTGGTGTCGTGAATGAGGAAACGTTCAAGGAAATTTACTCACAGTTCTTTCCCCAGGGCGGTAAGTGATTCTCTCTGAGAAGACATTGCAGCTTATCTTAGCAACACACATGGCAAGACTGTGCCCCTCCAGCACCCCTTCCATACATTCATTGTGATGCTGCTATCTAATTTGTTTTAATTTCAGATGCCAGCATGTACGCTCACTTTCTCTTCAATGCATTCGATGCTGATCAGGATGGCACTGTGAGCTTTGAGGTAACTCGTGGGTTTGACATTCTATTGATAAATGCAATCTGTGATACCGTTCAGGCAAGAGCGTCCGCCATTGTGGTCTCCTTTCTCCTGTCTAGGATTTTGTCACGGGACTGTCCATCCTGCTTCGCGGAAACATGAACGAGAAGCTGCAGTGGGCATTTAACCTGTACGACATAAACAAAGATGGGTACATAAGCAAGGAGGTAAGGTGGTTGATGTAATTTCTCAAGGTGCCATTTTTAATTACATCCCCCAGTATGGACAAGTTGAACTTTCGCGAGATAATTTTGTCGTGACGCGCGCTGACGGAACCAATTGATATAGAAACAAGGGTAGCACAGGGCTACAGCAAAATTGCTCATTGTTTCAGCCCACACTGAATGTCTGAACCGGTTTGCTTTCAGGCATGTCTTGTAGAGTAACAGGCATTGGCTTAGTCCTTTTGAAATGGCAAGGCCTGGAGGCAAACCTGGGATCACCTGGGAAACACTGTGGATCAAAATCAGACCTTTTGATATGATCTTTTGGTGTCATTAGGCCCTGTAATCCAGAAAAATATGATCATGTGACCCATGCCGTCTGATTGTAGACATTAGTGCTCTTGATGAAAAAAAATTAAAATACCACTACTGCTCGAAGGAGGGGCGGGTGGTGTGGTTTGGCATGGGGGCTCGAACCAATTCCCCATCTTATCTGCGAGCCCTTGCGTTCCTTGTGTTCCCTCTACGTGAACTCATGTTCTTCCCTAATCGTGGAAACTGATTCTTCACTGCTGCAGATCGTCTTTCCTTCCTTTTATCCCATCTTGTTTTCCACTCGTGGCTCTTTATTTCATGAATATTTATTTCCTTGTGTTTTCACTTCATTATAAGTCCACCTTTTTATTTTGCGACATTTCCATAAGCCCACTCTATTTTCTCCTGTTGTTGAAAAATTGTTTTTGACAATAATATTCCTCTTGAAAATTAAAATCTTCTAAAGTTAAAGTGTTGTTTATTTAATTTTTTGGGGTGGGGGTGGGGGGGGGGGACAGAGGGATCTGAGTTTTGGAGGTCGAATCCAATTTTTCACTTGATCGTTTCTTGGCCTTTCCTGCTCACACTACCGGCTTTATTTGGCCCATTGTGTGTTCATCTCACTGTCTCTTTGTTGCCAAGATACTTCGCGTTTCCATTGAATGTTAATCAAAATGTCTGACATTGTCACAAGAGTAAACAAGACACCAGGCAATGTCACCGTGGCGAGACTAAGCCCATACAAGTGCAAATGATCTGTTTGCCTTCTTTGTTCCCCTTTGTTTGGTTGTCCTTTCTCTGTCTAGCTGCCTGTCTGTCTGTCACTCTTCCTCAATCTTTGTCTGATTATTTTCCTTTGTGAAATTTTTATTTTCTTCTTCCTTTTTCGTCTTCGCTCTGCCTCCCACTCCCCGCCTGCCACAATCTTCTACATCTGTTTGTATAATCGATGATACAGGTATGATTTGATATCCAAAAACACATTTATAATTATAAATAATCACACAAATTGAAGGATCTCTTGTTTAAGATGTCATATGTTCCGGATGATTGTGAAATACTCTGTACAAAGGATTTCGGTGTGTGCATGTCACCTGCATGTGATCCCAAGAGTGAATGGTGACATGTTACGCGAGCCAGCGAGGAGAAAGCTTGCGAGCAAGCACGCACAATAGCGATAACCTTGTGTTCAAACGTGTTGTTATAATGACTGATGATGGGGTGAGAATTTGGTGATCAAACAGCAACTGAAATTGGCTTTATGATGTGACATCGAACACTGCGAAACCAAACATTGAGGTTTAAAATTTTCATGCAAATTTCCTATCTCAGCCACGTGAGATATCCTGGCTGACTTCACCATGATGGGATATGTTATGGATCGTAAAGCATCCTTCCTTGCGAAGCAGCTATCTATATATTTTGCTAGGGTGGGGATTAGAGGAGAATGTGTTGGGGTGGGTAGAAGTAAGGGTGCATGAGGTTAGAAAGAGAAGGGAAGGATGGGCAAAAATGGATGTATGGGAAGAAGGGAAAGGGTGGGGAGGGAGGGGTGGGAGTGTGATAACCTTGCTCGTTTTGTGTACAAAATAAATTAATTTCCCAAAATTTGTTTCACGCCCACAGACACAAATTTCAAGTGGATAACAACTTCACACTCAGAGGTGTTTTTATTTTTCCTTTAATCTTCACTTCAGGAAATGCTGGACATCATGAAATCTATTTATAACATGATGGGGAAATGCACCTACCCTTCCTTGAGCACAAACACCCCAAGAGACCACATGGAGAAGTTTTTCCAGGTCAGTATTGACCAGTACCTTGATTTTCTTACAGTTACACAGAAGGGATGAGGTCAAGGAATGTGTTGTTTGTATTTGTTTATTTATTTATTTATTTATATGTACTCTGTAGCTGCTTGGATGCATCATTTCTTGGGAACACGGCTGTGGGGGATAATGAGGGTCGTTTCCTCGAGGTGATGCAATGCCCCCATTACCAACTGTCTGGTACTCGTTTTGATGGGCTGAGTCGACCCACCTGGTGTTAATTAAACGGTGAAAAAAGATGCTTGAACTCAAGACCCTAAGATGTTAAGACATCAGTGAAATGAGTACCAGTGTACTGGTAATAGAAGGCATTGCATCAACGGAAAATTATGCATCAGCAGCCACAAGCTGCTGACAAAACAACAACAACAACAACCGATAATTCCAACACTAGGCTTATTCATTTGTATAATAAGTGCACATTTTCTCTCTCTCTCTCAAGGGATTATTGTCTCCACCTGGGAATGCCACCTTTTCTATTGTGTTGTCTCTCGCCCTTTTTAGTGCATCTTCTGATATTGTTGGCGAGTCAGCCAGAGCAAGGTCTATTATTTTTCAAACTGTAACCACGATATCTTTAACATCTTCAAGCCCCAGCAGATGGGACAAGAAGCTTGTAAAGAACAACATACTCGATTATATACTGTAAGGCACTCTTTCACAAATCTGATGGTTTATGGTCTGATTCCAAAAGGAATAAAGCCAAGACCAAACACCTTATCACATTGCTAAAGGGATAGTAAAAAGAAAAACAAAAAAAAAACAACATTGTCAGAGATCATTGTAAACGCGCCAGCGAAAGTTGAAACAGCAGATTCAAAAAGTTTGCATTGTCTTTCATCCGGTGTTTAATAAGGCACATTCCGGTGTCCGATGAGACGGATAATGTGCAGCACAGGCATATTGGTTCAAATGACCTTCCTCGATGCCTTGTTTTTGTCGACAATATAAACAATGTGACTAAGGTATGGAATGACGCCGAGTTGCAGATCGGATTTGTCGACGAAAACCCTGTGAAACCAGTGGAGGATCAGAGGGCCGATGAAAAGAGGATGAGCTGCCAGGGTGAATTTGAGGAACATGAAAGCAATGCAGCAGGTTAATAGAATTGGGAGCACTTTGAACCGTTGGCCATGGAAACCGGGGACAAACAATTGAAGGCAGGAAAGACATAATGTTTGTAAAACGATATCTTTTCAAACGCACATTGAATGTGGGCGTATCCGAAATAATTGCAGTAAATTTTCATCTCGGACAAACAATGTCACATTTTGAACTTGTGCGGGGGCTTGTAATTTGAGTGGTTTGTCTGCCGATAGAATTGTTCATTTTCAAGCATGTTCAACCTTGTTTTGCTTTGTTGCGTTACAAATCATATTTTCCACTGGTCCATGTGCTCCATCTTCCTTTGACTTTGCCAGATTAACAATACCATGTACTATAACAAATACCATGTCCTGTTTGTATGTCGCTGCAAGTATGCAGCTCCTCTTGGTGCTGGCAGTATAGCTTAGAGTCGTGCACTCTAACCTTGAAGTTGTCGAGCCTGGGTTCGAATCATGAGCTCGCTATAAACTGTCAACCTGGTGTTTCACATACAGGGCAAATCATCAATGTGTTCGCCACCCATCAATGGGATATTATGCTGGAGGAGTCGTCTGCCAGCACCATTTTCAACTTACAAATTCCTATCACCGACAGTCGAACGCCAGGCCTGACCAGCAGGTGCATGAAAGATTTGGGCCAATCTACCTTCTGCAGCCCACCTCACCAGAATATGGGAGTAATTGGGGCCATTAAAGTAGTGGAGTAGTAGTAGTAGTAGTCGGCGTCGTCATAGATCCAGCCCCTCTTGAATGCCTTCACCATTAACTAGTTTTTTTCGAAAATGGCTGCAATATGAGGAGGCAGCTTCATTGCTTTGGATACTGGGACACGCAGCAGCTGCAGGAACCCGATATGTAACGTCCCATGTTTTGGACCGCAAACATGTCGGGCAGATGATGTACAAGCGTTGAATTGAACGAGTGAAGAAGCATGCACTGCTTTCATTCTGCTGTTTCGGAATGATCGGAATGCTGTTTTTCTGTTACCGCCCTACATTACAAGTCACTTTTCATTTTCTTCTTGTTTTCTTCCAGAAGATGGACAGAAATCGAGATGGGGTCGTAACAATAGACGAATTCATTGATGCTTGCAAAGAGGTAAGTATAATAATATGTTTGCACGTAAAAAAAAAAAATTGAATTGATGTCACAGTGACCGTTCATTGACGACGTTATCTCATGCGTTCCAGGACAGCAACATTGTCAGATCGTTGATTCTGTTTGAGAAAGAGCTGATCTGAACATGGAATGGAAAATACATTGTTGTCCGGAAGGTTTATTTTCAAAATATTTGGGCCTTTCGATGTGTGAAAGTATTTTCTGAGGCCTTGTTGGATAGGGTGGGCTTGGTTATATCTGAGGTCCAGAAAAAAGTTTTTGTTTTTATTAAATGCACCGTCTCGGGCCCAGTTGTAAAGGGCCATCCAAAGAGCTCGACATTGAAGATTTCTGGTACTTTTACTGCCCATACCAGTCTTTTAATTGGAGAACGAGCAGGCTGTGCTTATTCGGATGGCTCTCAAGCCCCCACACTGCAGAGCGGGACCAGATTTATTTATTTTTCCTTTCCAAAATGAAATGATGAAATCATTTTCCTTCTTGTCGTCCTGCGATGTCCTAAAAGTGTTGAACGTTGCCATATTTGCTATCAAAGAAGCGACGCGTTTCGAAGTCGCATTTTGCAAATTGAATGTTTGTTTGTTTTTCTTTTTGTAACATCAGCGTTTTGTGCACTTTGATTTTATTTTTATTTTTTTTTGTAGTTCAGAGCAACATTGTACATGCTGTTATCATTACGAGATAAATTTCTGGATTAATTATGGAAATGCACGCAAGATGTGCAGTGTCTGTGTCATGTTTATTACATTATGTGCAAGCCTGTCTCTACTGCTGGGCACTGAACAAGGCTTGTCAAATAATAGACGTTCATTTTGCACTAAAATTTATAATGAGGAAATGCCCACGGGCGTATAGTACAAGGATATGGAACTTAAGGCAAGGAAATGCCACGATATTGTGACTCGCTTTTCAAAATGCAATGAGCCATTGAATGCATCCACTTTCTGAATATTCTATCGACTCAGTTGGTTGGAAGAAGCTCAACGGAAGATCCACGATGACGGAACATGTCTAAGCTGCTTAGTTTATATCGGTTCTGTTATTACTGAACTGCTCCAGGGTTCAGATAACATGATTCCCTGGTGCTTATTCTCCCGATGCAATAATGCATTGAATATTTAGGGGTTGTTTTTTTGCAGTGGAGCTGAGAAAAAGATAGAAAAGTTGTCGCTCCAGCTCCTTCGCACTACAAAACCCGGCAATGAAACAACACCAACTTATTTATTGTAACCAGAAAAAAAAAGTTATGTTTTGTGTAAAGTACAGGAAATGGTCATAATGCCTTTAGAGCCTTTATTTAGTGCACTGCTTATATTATAATAGATGACGAGTTTTGCTAAATTGTGTCATTTGAGCGGATGGGGAAGAGATTTTCTCTTTTTTTAATTGTTATAACTAATTGTGACTGCAACTACTATTACAATTACAACTTGAATGGCCATAATGATTTCTTCCTGCTTGTGGGGTCGGCCCAGGAAAGTTTTTGGCCCAAGTCTTCAACAAACCGGCAGGCCAGGCCTGCCATTCGTTTGAAGGTTATTTGGGCAGGAATATTGTGATTTGTTCAAGATGCCGGAAATAACTCGCCCATTCTTCGCTAAATCAGTCGGGAGATATTTAACGCTCCCAGTGCTGGCAGATGGGTCTTCCAGCATAACGTTCACCCAAGCAACAACATCGATGTATCGCCATGTTTGCGAAACACCAGGTGGCAGTCTATAGCTGGACCCAGATTCGAACCCAGCCTCGACAGCTCAAAAGCGAGTGTGCATACCTTCAGGCTCTCCGGCTAGCCCCAAACTGCAACAGCAAGGCTGTGTAATGTTTTGGCCACAATTTGGTTCCATTCATTGAAAAAAAAAAAAAAAAAAAAAAGAATCCTTCGTTTAATAAGGTCGACGTATATTTTCTGCTACGCAAAGGTCTGAATATAATTTAATTGCAAAAGCAACTGGCCAATGAACCATTGCCAAAAACACACAAGCAATGACTTGATACAGTGTTCAGGAAGATTTCTTACAAAATCCATGGTGTTTGCATAAAGGATCATCATTTTTAATAAAAGACTGTAATGGGTTTTTTTCCCCCTCAAATTTTGTTGGAATGTAAGTTATTTTATTCTCTGAATCGCTCAAATGAGTGAAAAGTGTTCTGTCTATGTACATCCAGGAATGTTTATGAAACTCAGGACTAGCCACTTACTAAAAAGGCATGTGTTGCTATCAGTGTGCCTGCTCGCTACTAATTCAGCTCTGTTTTCTTGTGTTGGTTTTGTATAGTAATTACTAATCACACAATGTCGACTTGCATTTTACTCGTTTCTTAAATGCGTTTTGTGTATTGGCATGATTCGTTGTTTGTCTTCTACAACACTAATAATTTGGCTCTAGACCTTGTAATGTGCATAAAACTTTACTTTCTTCCACAAAATTGTGTATCATAATGCTGCTTAATTAATAAAATTCCATTTGATGAGCAAATTTGTTGCTTCTTTTAACTTTCAAAGCAATATAAATAAACCATTACTGTTACTACTGCTATTACGATGACTACTGGCTTCTTTGTCTAATTCTGATGTGCCATACTCTGTGACAGAGCGTCGGTGCTGCCGAAGCAGTTTTTAGCTCGCCTGTTCGAAGAACAAAGAGCTATAGCGATACCCCCGGCGTGAGCGTGAGCGTGAAAATGTTAAAGTTTTTGGTGCAAGTTATTTTTTCCTTTCTAATGTTTTTATCTACCACACTTTTTTATACGCCCGATATATATGTATGTATATATATATATATATATATATATATATATATATATATATATATATATATATATATATATATATATATATATATATATGTATATATATATGTATATGTATGTATATATATATATGTATATATATATATGTATATATATATATGTATATATATATATATGTGTATATATATATGTGTATATATATATATGTATATATATATATGTATATATATATGTATATATATATATATATGTATATATATATGTATATATATATATATGTATATATATACATATATATATATATATACATATATATATATGTATACATATATCTTCTTCTTCTTTCGGCTGCTCCCGTTAGTGGTCGCCACAGCGGATCATCTGTGTGATCCGCATAGTGATTTGGCACATGTTTTACACCGGATGCCCTTCCTGACACAACCCTGGTCGCCTCTTACGACACAGGGATATGGTACACCTATTTTAACCGGGTATACACCGGCCCAGTATACTGGTACTCATTTCGCCGACCTCGGAAGGATGACAGGCTGAGTCAACCCCCTGCTGTATTAATTGAGTGGCCCAACGGGGCTTGAACTCAGGACCTTTTGGATCCCAAGCCGCTGCCCTAACCACTGCGCCAACACCAGGCATCATATATATATATATATATATATATATATATATATATATATATATATATATATATATATATATATATATATATTTATATTTATATATATATGTATATATGTATATGTATGTATGAATGTATGTATGTATGTGTGTATATATATATATATATATATATATATATATATATATATATATATATATATATATATATATATATATATATATATATATATTGGGGTGTATTATGTGATACTGGTCGTCCTTCCGTCTGTCCGTCTGTCCGTCTGTCTGTCCGTCGGTCCGTTCGTTCCTGTCCGCACTCTAACTCCCAAAGTTTTCAACTTTCACATTTGGTACATAGGTACAGACTATGGAGACGGTGTGTCGCGACATACGTTCGTCATCTAAAGTGGTTGCCATGGCAACCAGGATGCTCTCCGCACTCTAACTCCCAAAGTTTTCAACTTTCACGTTTCATATTTGGTACATAGGTACAGACTGTGGAGACGGTGTGTCGTGACATACGTTCGTCATCTAAAGTGGTTGCCATGGCAACCAGGATGCTGTTTTCCATCCGTTCCTGTCCGCACTCTAACTCCCAAAGTTTTCAACTTTCACGTTTCATATTTGGTACATAGGTACAGACTGTGGAGACGGTGTGTTGTGACATACGTTCGTCATCTAAAGTGGTTGCCATGGCAACCAGGATGCTGTTTTCCATCCGTTCCTGTCCGCACTCTAACTCCCAAAGTTTTCAACTTTCACATTTCATATTTGGTACATGGGTACAGGCTGTGGAGGCGGTGTGTCGTGACATACGTTCGTCATCTAAACTGGTTGCCATGGCAACCAGGATGCTGTTTTCCATCCGTTCCTCTCTGCACTCTAACTCCCAAAGTTTTCAACTTTCACGTTTCATATTCGGTACATACGGTACAAACCGTGGAGACGGTGTGCCTCAACATACATTCGTCATCTAAAGTGGTTGCCATGGCAACCAGGATGCTGTCTTCAATGTAGTAGCACAATTCTGTATATACCTTATTGTTCGGGCATATGTTGTGCTTACTTGCGCTCTTGTTACTGTTTACAATATATAAATACATATATTGCTTTAAAATTATTTGGATCAGACTTCACTGCAATGCTTTATAAAAAATATTAATTATTAGACGAGTCTTTTAAATACGATAAATGTTTAATCAGGTGAGCATTGGGTGTCTTTGACACCAACTCTGGTTTGGAAAGCGTTCTACTGAGTGGTTTGCCATTGCCTTCCCAGGAGTAGTTAGGGCAGGAATTTGCAATTTGACCATAGTGCCAGCGATAGCTGATGCCCTACTCTTTGCGAAGGACACCTTGGGATCACTAACATCCAGGAACCACTGCCAGCAGACAGGACGTCCAGTTTCACATCCATCCAAGGGCTAAGGTTCGAACCCAGGCTAAACAGCTTCGAGTAGAGTGTGCGTACCTCGACAGTATATAGTATAGGCCATCCTGCCATTATTCGACTTCTTTAACAGCCCCTTATTTCCACATGGCGAAATTGGCTGGGGAACATCTTTAGCCCAAGTCTTTCACAAACTTGCTGGCTAAGCACGAACATATTTGATTAAAAGTGGCAGAAATTTTGAATTTGTTGATGGTGCCGTTAATAAGTCGCTTGTTCTTTACGAATGATTTTGAAGACGGATCCTCTAGTGCTAGCTTAATGTCCTTCCGAAAGATGGTGCACATATCGATGCATCACTCTGCATCCAAAACACCAGGGTTACAGTTTATAGCTGTCTCAATATTCAAACCCACGCAAGACAGCTCGAAGGCGAATGGGGATACTTGTAAGCTGTCTGGCGAGCCCTCCATAAACACACCATTAACCTTGAAAGAAGGAGCTAAGCAGCAAGTCTTCTACTAACCCTCCATAAACACACCATTAACCTTGAAAGCAGCTAATCGGAAAGAGTCTTGTGTCATAAAAAAAAAACATTGCTAGGGAAGGCAAGGAGAAGCAAAGTTTATGGAAATTCAGAACTGGCAAACTAAGTTTGTGTTTTGGAGAGGAAATCAAAAGACGTCATACAGCGAGAAACTAATCTCCAGTATTCTTTATGTCTGTCGCCTTTCAAGTGGTTGTAGATGGAAAGTTTTCAAGAAACATAAGGACGTCCGTAGAAGCAACAACTGTTCTGTTTCAACTCGCTGTTTGTACGTCAGAGGCACCTTTTAATAATCCAAACTTTTCGACTGAAAGGAAGGAATCGGAGGTTGTTTCAATGAGATTTATGAAGAGTTTAGTGTCTAAGTAAGCCTTTCTCGAAAACATGAACCCAATAACACACCCTCATTCGAGCTATCGAATGCGTTTGTAAATATGCAAGCTGTCACTGGCTCGACAGCTGACGAACAGATTGCCACCAGGGAAAATGAATCTGTTGATTATATTAGGAGCCTTAGGTAAATATATCGTTCTGAACATATACGGGATGCACTAGTTGAGAAAGAATCTCCAGCATCAAGAATGCCTCTTGTCGGTTGACAAAATAACTCGAGGTCTGAAACAAAATGAAATTCTTCTGGGCTGGGACTCGGTGTGACCACTCCTTGGCTTTTTTCACAACATCTTGGCTATTCGTTGTTCACCTTTGTGTCTTGCTTTTCAGTAGGTTCTCTATTGTCATCACTTTTCCGAAACCTTGTGAATTCTTGGCTTTTTTCATTGGCTCACCTTGGCATTCATGAAAATGAGGAGCGGTCACACTGCTGGCACTGGAAACTTGCACAATGAAATGAGTGAGATCGAGAATGCTCCTTTTGCCTTCCTCGACGAGCACCGAAACACGTATTTTGTGCACAATTTCAAAAAAACATGACAACATTGTTTTCTTATGTGAATCCAAAATTCCATTCATCCATTTTGGCCGCGATGTTTGCTATGATGTGTTGGAATTTGGAATGCAAATGTGCAGAGCAGCTTATAAATGCTTTTGTCTTGCTGAATCCCCACCTCCTGCCCCCCCTCCCAATCTTCCCCACATTTCCCCATAGCTTAAACAAATCTCTTCGATCTCCTAGTCCAGGTCGCCTCTGCAACTTCTGACATTATTTGTCGGACAGAAACCTTTTCAACGCAGGATGCTCCCAACCCATCAATCTCTCTCTCCATGGCTCCTACTTCCTAAATTTTTGACAGAGGCAACTCATGTGCCGATGGTGGTGTTGTGGTTGTGGTACGTGTTCATAGATCCTCTCGCCACAGCCTCTACTCCCCCCCCCCAACACCATGGAGTGTTTTGTGCATGCATGATGCTTTGGAATGGTCTACTGTGCGACCACCACCCGTCCCCCCTCCACCCGCAGTTTCAATAATACCATCTTTGAGATTTTCTTTCGACATGGATTCTCAGCTGTCCTCCTACCTCCTACCTCAGTTCACTGATTTTAATCTGTGGAGACTTCAGTTCCGACAATACCACTTGGTAGTGCATCAATCCTGAAACTATAGTCCAGTCCATTGCAGTCAAAGCCTTTTGTGATACAGTTGTCCTTTCTGAGTCTGTCTCTTTTCCAACTCACATCTCTCAAGATGGAAGTCATTCTTTGTTGGGTTTTGTCATATCAAACCTCCCCTTCAGCCTGTCCTGGTCCTCTTCTGCAGCTGTTCGGAAGGCATTTGCACTGTACTCCTCAAGAACTGTGTTTCAGTCTTTATGCTCAGATCGACTTCTTAGCTCCTATAAACCTAGATTTCTGTATACGTACAAAAATAATAATAATAATAATAATAATAATAATAATAATAATTGCCACATCCCAAATGGGCAGACGCATAGATCTTGCATTACCGCTCATTATGCATGGAAGGAACTGCTGCAACAACAGCTCACAACTTATGACTTTCAAAATGCTGTGAATAAGGAAAAAAAGTCACAGCACTGGAATTGCACAGTGTTATCTTCATTAAGTCGTGAACCTCCAAGCCCATGGTGATTGATGACGTCGAGCTGCTGAAGCTACACAGTGACCGGTGAGCAAAAATGGTTTAACCATTAAATTGCACCACAGCATCCATTCCCACAAGGTTAAAGGAGATGGTTGCATGACAACATAACACTCAACCATACATGCTGGTGATCGATGCTGCAACCAGAAAGGCTGGATTTTGGCGATCAATGCTGGAAGAAAGATATTGGCTAAATTGAATAATGAATGCATATTGTTTGGTTATTACTGAAATGAATTAATAACTCCTATCGGCTGTTTCCTATGAACCAAATGTCATAGAAGGGACAACCAAATGGCAGTGTTCATCAAGACGTCACAATTATTACTCAATATTCAGGGAACCAGAAAAATGTTGAACAGCCTGCCAGGAAACAACGATATATAGCATGATGTTTCAAAAAATGAATTGGGACCCGATATGTTGTTGTGGCTCAGGCATGAGGTGGTCGAGGGATGTGCTCTACCGAGTGCCCTTCTAAAAACTGTTTCCACATTGTCCTGTTTGTTGGCGACGCACGTGAGGCTTTCTTTCCTATTCAATGTCTCCTTTTTTTTTTGGACACATCCAGCATTATGTGGGATATCTGCGATGGAGTCTAATGCCAAATTGCCTCATCATTATTTTTTTTTTTTTATCACTGTCTGTTATTTGCGTCCCATTTGTTGTTGTGTCTCGACCCGTTCCGGTTGTTTTATCCATTTCCTTAAGATTTTTCATTCATTTCACATTGAAAAATCCAGTCGGTGAAGCAAAATAGGGAACTTTCTGTGCATTTCTGCTTTCACTCTGTCGTTTCCACTTTTCAGTCGAGGTTTTGAGCCTTTCCCCAACCATTCAGAGCACGTCGCGTGAGTTTCGCAGCTTCAGATGAGCAAAGCGTTATCGACACAACAAGCGCTTATCTTCGCATTCCAGAACTGACCTAGCATTGTGAAAATACACCCGCATATGCACTGTGAAGATGAAAATGGCTCCTAAAGGGTCTGTTTAAAAATCTGGATTTCCAGATGTAGACACTGGTTCATCATGGTCATGGCCTTGACTCTGTTTTGGGTGAACGCCCTGCAGCTTTGGTTATTCCACGTTCACACTTTGTATCTTTTCTAGCCTCCAAAGGTTTCGCTTTTCTTGTCTGCTCTTTGCCCGATCATCTCTGTGATGAAGGATTGAGTGGACATGTAAAAGTAAGAATACAATTTGGAATTCCCTCAAAATGAAAGCGATGTTCACATCTATTTTTCATCTCCGAAGTCGTTTGTCCAATAATTGTATTGTTGGCTCGAAAGGTATACCTTAACACTGGCCAACACGGAAAGAACATATCTGGGGGTTGTACGGTATATTATTTCTAATTTACATGATATCCAACGCGGCGTTGCATACTTTGGAAAACTTTACAAAAAAAAGATTCTGCCCTTGAACTCTCAACAAGCTGGGCTCTGCTTTTTTGTATATTGTTGACCTTTTAAGCAACAGCGATGTTGTCTCTTCCATTTTTTTTTTCTTTCGAAGATAAACCCATGCCTTTCGTACATCAATGAATCGGTGTTTCACTATTGGATAGAGAAGTTGTTCTCAGGTTATGGGAGAGATGAAGTTCTGTAAGTTCAACTTTTTGACACATGAGTTCTTCTAGGGCAGCATCCGCCGGACAATTTTATCACTTGATTCAAAAGATAGGTGTTGCATACAACATGTTAGGTGGACGTTGGACAGTGTAAGCCCACCATAAAATGACATCAGACTTGGATGATCTGATATTATCTGGCACTTACAAGCTCTTTAGTCATACCATCTATTTACTGCTGCTCGGTGGAGCTGGGACAATTTAATCCTTTATGAGGTCAATCCGATAATGATGAGCTGGTGATGAAATGGAACTTTAAAAAAAAAACGTTTTAATGATCGAAAACTCATCGAGGAACTTGCACATCTATCACATGCAGGAAAAAGAGACATACACACCGCACCATTACATTAATAGTGGGGCAACTTAGCTAAATATAGCATAACAATTGTGCATTTTGTGAGGAAAGCACCAAATTTGGCATACTAGTAGCCTATCATACTATGAACAGATTTGGATATTGGGCCACCTCAAATTCAGCCGCTGATGGCTGTGGCAGCCATTTTCCACTGCCATCAAAAATGTTGAGATGGCCCAATATCCAAATCTGTTCATAGTATGATAGGCTACTAGTGTGCCAAATTTGGTGCTTTCCTCACAAAATGCACAATTGTTATGCTAAGTTGCCCACTATAATAACTACAGAGTTCACAAAACACATCACCCACACTGTCTGGAAAAAACAAGGACATGGGTAGGGTCTGCGAGCGGAAAATTTGACTGGTTGTGATGACGTGAAATGCCACAATATTTTGTCTGAGTAAAGTACCGCTAAAAGTAATGTTTTTGAAAAGGCAATTTGTGTTCTACGGTGTTCGAGTATATAATTTCAATTGAAATGATTCTGTAGGAAGAAAAATAAATTGGAAATGTAATGTCATTGATGAAGCTTATTTTAACACCGCTTTGTTTAACATGTTACATTAGTCCTTCGTGCCTGTTGTTTGTGTCCTTTATGGCTTCTCTAAAAACAGGAAGTTTCCAATGTGGACTGATTTCCAATGTTCTTTAAATGCCAGAAAGGCAGACAGAGTGAAAAAAATTTATCTCATGACTGCAAAAAAAACCTGATTGAGACAAATTCAGAGGCAAAGTACTGCTGAACTGCAGGTTCGTGTTCCGAATCATGATACAATTTGTGTTATGCAGAGTTCAAAATATAACCTTCAATTTAAGTTCAATAGTTCCTCGATCATAAACTGACGTCTGTAGACAGACAGACAGACAGACAGACAGACAGACAGACAGAGTGAACCAATTGCTTAACCCTGTTTTTTGCTTCGTGTGAGCGGGATAGCAACATGAGTAGACTGGGAATAATAAAAGGACGATGCTACAGTTTGCTATTATCATGTAGTACGACGGTACTCCATATGTTGGGATGGGACAGGACAAAAAATGGCCGGTCCATCGAATGTGTACAAAATGATATGCTGAAAAGCCTTTCAAAGCAAAAGCTTTTTTTCACGAACGTTTTCATAACGAACGAGAAGGACACTCTGTAGAGCGCATCCCTCTGCCACGCAATGCCTGATCCACGAGAACATATCAGGCGCAATAAAATTTTTGAAACTTTATGCTATATATCGTTTTTGGCCATATCTCTCAATGGTGAAGAATCACTTTTAAAATTAAATAATTCTCGTATCCGGATCTCGATTTGGATCTTCACCAAAATCGAATCAGTTCGTCCTTATCACACACACACACCCAACCTGTCCACAAAATTTCATGCGAATCCGTCTGCAATTTTTTGAGATATCCTGCACACAAACGGACAGACAGACACAAACAAACAGACAGGAAAGGGGGTGGAAACATAACCTCCTTTCACCTTCGGTGGTGGAGATAACAAGAATGAAAAATGCCAGAATACATCACTAAAAGTACCAAATCGAGAAATCGCAAAATCGCCGAATTGTTCATAAACATCATCGAGCCGAGCACAATAATGGCTGCAGCAATTACAATGATTCCAATTGAGGGAAGTGATATTGTTTCTTGGGTATTGCACCTGTATCATATCAATATTTTTTAAATTAGATGAAAAAAAAAATGCAACCACATTACACCACCACCTGTTGAACGCCATTTACGCATGGGCGGAGTGAGAAACTGCTGTAGAACTCACTCTTTCTCATAAAATAACTGTCCACCATAAAGTCTCTGTCATGGATTGTGAGGTCCGACAAAATTTACTTTACACAAAGGAAAGGGCCCAGAACGGTTCGTTGATGCTAATTCCATCGAGGTTCACATGGGGTCTTATCGGTTATTGAAAAGAGCATTCTAAATTCACCTTTCATAGACGGTGCCGTACATATGCGTGCTACGATTCGAACAAAGTGTGCAGTACTTCCTCCTTATGTAAATATATGTTATCATGTGACCCCTTTAGAAGGAATCCAGCTATTTATTACACATACACAGGGTAGGGAGGGGAAGGGAGGGGAAGGGAGGGGTAGGGAGGGGAAGGGAGGGGTAGGGAGGTTAGGGAGGGGTGGGGAGGGGGGGAATTTGAAATGATAACATTGAGTAAAGTAACAGAAGGGAAGAGGGTAGGAATGGCAGTGTCTTTGTTATGTATGTGTAGGTAGGGAGTAAATTGAGGAAAATAAGAATAAAAGTGGGTGAGCAGAGTTTAGGAGAGAAGGGGAGGAAGATTGGGGGGGATATCGGAGTCTGGTGTTCGAATAGAAAGGAAGGAGCAGAGAAAGGAGAGATGGTAAAGAAAAATTCTGACATGTTGGCATACAAAATAAATGGATGATTCCAAAAGTGAAGGTCAACAGGGTAGCAGAATGTCTGAGTGAAGACAGAATGGACGGAAATATTGGATGGGATATTAAAGGAACTAGAGAAGGGACTCGTATGAGATATATCGCTGAGGGGGATGGGGGTTGGGAGGTTCCCCATGTGAACACACCTCAAAATAATATACTGGATGATGACGTCATTGACACCAGATCAGGAAAAATAGAGTTGAACAAGTCAGAAAAAAAAAACATTTTATAACAAGAATGACCAGACTGTGGTCACAACCTGTGACAAAATCTGGTAACGGGCCGATTGGGAACCACACATTTAACGCTCTATTAAAAAGATTAATGCCACACATATCGACCTCTCATCCACGTCAGCCTCTGCCATGGAAATATCAGAATGAGCTGATTCCTTACAGGGTCACCGATTGTTTAACACCAATATGGGGCCATTCAAAAGTTAGGTCATGCTATGTTGTTGTTTTTTTTCGGAAGGAGCGTCGCGTGCGTGACGAGGAGCTCGAGTAAACCTTACTAATACTTTTTACTCGACAATGATTAGATATTTTGAGGTCCCTCATCGTGAGTAACACCCAACCCAAAACAAAGCCAATGGAAATCCGATGCGACAAACCCAGGCAGCGTATAATCGGCAGAGGCCTACAGGCCTGATGTCTTTAGCCGTGTTATTTTTTTTAAAGGGAGGCACGTACCGTGCATGCAGACAGGCTTTATTAAACCTCACTAATAATTTGTATTCGACATATGATTAGGGTCCCTCATCGTAACACTCGACCCAAGTAAAGCCATTGGAAATCTGATGCAACAGACCCGGGCGGTATACAATCAATGGAGGCTGACAGGCCTAATGTCTTCAGCTCACCAGCAAACCAAGAGGGCGGCCATATCATTTGGTCTGGGTGCCACGGTGAGTGGAGTCAAGCGATAAATGTGGGAGGGCTCCGGTAGCTGTCCGACCAATGGGTGCACATTTCAGGAAATGACCCTCAACGGCCAACAACAACCACAACAACAACAACAACAGCAACAACAACCATGCGGAGCTCTTGAAGACCTGCGACACATTGCCGGGAAAAATGAAGAAACGTGGAGGGTTCCAAAAAACAACCAAAAAAAAAAGGCAGGAAGGAATGACAAGGAATGACAATGTAGGATTGCCACCACAATTACAACACCACAATCCTTTTACAAATTAACATCATGACATATTTTCACATTATAAAATCTCAATCCCATATTACAGATAAAATACACAATTACTCTAATGCTGCACACGGCAAGTCTACAACGACCTCTAACGTAGACATCTTCATTCAATTGTAACTATTGCCACTTGTGACAAAAATGTCAAATGATGTCGTGATAGCAATCCTTAAAAAGATGGTGGTGTTGTATTGCGGCGTCATTCCTACCTTGTCATTCCTTCCTACTTTGTTTGGTTGTTGTTTGGGGATTCCATCCATACATGTTCTTTTCATTTTTACCCTCGCCGAAAGGATTCGGAGAGGCTGTTGCATTTGGATCCGTTTGTTTGTCTGTTGCGTGGTCGCGAGACTACCGTTATTCTCAGGTTTGCCGTCTGTCCGTATGTATGTAACGGACAGCTCTGGAAGCCAGAGGAGTCAACCGATTTTGATGAAACTTGACTGGTAGGTTCATACCAGGATCTAGTTGTATGCTTTTGAGCACCGTTGCTATGGACACCACCATTGCCTAGCAACGGGACTTTGAAATTTTTGAAAAATCCTAAAAAAGAAATTCGAAAATCAATAATCGGCTTCCGCACTTTTATGTGCACCATAATCAACCTCTTTGTCAAAAAATTTCAGCCCGATCCGTCAAAAACTGTTACTAGTATGCAATTATGTAGCGACCACCCATGTCGCCTACCGGCTTGTCTGTACGTTTGTTTGTCTGTACGTCTGTGTGTGTTTTTTTGTTTGTTTGTCCGCACAGAACTTTCCTGTTTTTCTCTGCAAGCGCTTGTTGGATTGAGATGAAAATTTCACCATTGGTGTGACTACTAATGTTGAATGTTGTCATGATAATTATGAAGTCATAGGTCACGTGGTGTGGCAGCCATATTGGATATACCCTGAAACCTACAAAAAATACACCACTCAAAAGAAGTCCTGGTAAGGGTATGCAATCTCCGATTGCTCTTTTTGTTGTTTTAAATGTTTTTTTTTTCTGACTTGTACAGATATATAGTCCTTTATCTAAATTATCCAGCTTAGAGTGCAGAGCAATGGTGAGCTTTCATTAATTACTTCTGCCACCAAAGGTAGACGGAGATGATGTATTCACCGATGTTTTTTTGTCTGTGAACATTCGATTTTGTTGAATCTGGATCTGGATATGAGAATTAATTTTAAATTTTAAGTGATTCTTTTTTTTAAGACAAAAACTAGGTGGGTGAGTTGAGTAGGTGACAAGAACAAGCCGATTTGATTTCGGTTCAGGTCCGGATGGTACACGCTCCACCGAGTGCCGTTCTAGTTCACCAATGAAATGCATTCAAATCTCCTCTGCACCGAATATCTTAACGTAATACCCACGCACACGAAGCAGAAAATGCGGTTAAGCAAGTAGTTCACTTTCTGGAAGTCAAACAAAATTGAAAATCATTCCATACATGAAAATTGCTGTTTTTACCGACGTCATAAAGGACACAAACAACAGGACAGCGGATTAGCACAATAATCGTGCGTTTGATGAGAAAAGCATGAATTTTCTGACATCGTTAGTGAATACCACAAGGTTTATTTTCAGATGTGGAGGGAAGTCAGATTTGACCTCTGAGGACCGTGAGAGGTCAAATCCAAGATGGCCGCCAGTCCACCGAGTCTCATGTTCAAACGCGTTTAATTTTGGAACTAAACGGTGTTAAAAAAAAAAAAACATTTAACGTGTCATTTTCAACTAAGTTTGGAATGGCCATTCGTTTGGTGATACTTTTGAGATCGCTGGGAGCCAAGGAAATGCATTTCGATGAAGGTCAAGGTCAAATTACGTTAAAAACTTTTGGACATTCTTTTGGTAAAGACAATGGATTGGACCTATGCAATAAAGCGAAACTTCGCTTCCATTTTGACACTATAGGGATAATAATACAAAAAAAATTAACACAATAGTCCCATGCTGCTAGTCTATTTAATACTTTATTAATAGCAATGATGATGATGGTAATGGTAGTGATCAAAATCTAACAGCCTCCAGAACAGAAGCACAGTGCAGTGCACTTGAGCGCAGCTTTGGCACGCTTGCACCGTCCAGTGCATCCTTTGTCACAGCAACAGCGGATCAATTCATGGCACGATTTTGATGCTTCGGGGAGAGTGGTCCAAAGCGGCTGCCACCTAGTTGTTTCCTTTGTCCAGCCCCAGTCAGATGGATCTGGCATCTCTGGATCCAGGACCAATGCCTGGTTCCAACAGTTGGCCTGGTAGCAAGTGCGCTTGATGTGCTGTTTGAGTGCTGCCTGGGTTAGACGAATGTTCTCTAGAGTTCTGGACTTCTTTGTGAAGATCTGTTTCCTGGCATGATTCACTTCTGTGCTCTCACTGGTTCGGTCGTACATTAGCACCACAAATCGCTCGCGCAGTAACATTGATCCTTCACTGACCTCACTTGGCATTCATAGGAGTTCATTGAAAGCATCATTCACCTCTGGGAAAGACTTCCAAGTTTCCCAGGTAGTCTTCTTTCCTCTGCCAGCGAATGCAGATACAGTTTCACACCCGGTGAAAGTGTGAAGGACTGGGAGAGTCAGACACTGTGTTGGATTCATTGTGTTCTGAGCTTGGTGAATCCATGTTCTGAGCTTGGCTATGACGTTCTGAGCTTGGTGAATCCACGTTCCGTGCATGCTTTACGCTGTTGAACACCATTAATTGGGAGATTGCTAGGGCAGGTTTTGTGGTGGTTGTGTGTCCCAGCTGAGTCTGATGCTCGATGTTTGTCCCATCGAGTATCATGTTGACTAGAGCCAAGAGGGCTGGTGGCACAGCCTCCTGCTGGCAATTTGCCTGGAACGACCCATCAACGGAGAAACTTGAGTCAAAGATCTCTTTGCGCACCACCTGTGCTGCTCGCATCAAATGCATGGCATCACCGTCATGATGACAGGCCATCATGAGGGCTGGTCCAATGTCCTTCTCAAAACTCAGAATTGTGTCTCTTCCCTGTGACTGTGCCCTCGGATCAGGAAGCGCAGTAAGCAGTCGGTTTTTCAGTCTGGTGGTGTGAATCCGTTTTGCTACAGTCGGACCAAGCTGCTCCAGTCTGACCTTGTACAGCTGAGCGATGTCTGTCAGTCTGAACACAGGAGCACTGCCTTCATCAATGTTCATGTCTTCCAAGTATGCCACTAGCTCAGCAAAGGCTATGCCATGCAGGCAAGAATCATCTCCACCATTGCCTTTGGGTGCAGCCCACCTGGCTCTGTTGTACAGTGAACGCAGACAGTGGTGATGGAACTTGGCCTCAATGGCCATCATGACCCTTGCTGCAAGCTTGGCCAAAAGAAGTGTCCTCAAGTTCAAGGGCACACTTCGACACATTTGTGTCGATGTTGCCG
>NC_140961.1:33127285-33149785 GCF_056783735.1 Eptatretus burgeri
CATCCTATCTCACCTGGATGAATGTTAAAGTGAATGAAAACTCTGAGTTTGAGTGTACACCGTATTACGTGGACTATTTTGGGAATTGATGGACAAAAGTTGAATACCACAGTCAAGTTGGGACTAATTCTTTCTGTTCTGCAAAAAAGTGACAAAATTAAAATGTGATTCTTGGTCAGACCGTTGGTTGGCAAGCACTCTGCCATAAACGTGGTGGGGACCAGTGTCGATTGAGTGGATGATGGAAAGGCAGTGGATATGGTATATCTTGACTTTAATAAGGCATTTGATAAGGTACAACATCGGAGGTTGTTAGCCAAAGTGAGGGCTTGTGGAGTGGCTGGTCAGGTAGCTTATTGGATTGCAAACTGGCTTTGTGGTAGGAAGCAAAGAGGCTGTGAGTGGGAGGATGTCTTGCTGGAAGGATGTAAGTTGCGGGGTACCTCAGGGATCAGAACTCGGACCATTACTATTCATTATTTGCATCAACAATTTGGATAGTGGGGTAGAGAGAAAGCTTTCCAAATTTACATATGACACAAAGCTTGGAGGTAAGGTGGATAGCAGAGGGGGTGGTGATCAGATACAAGAGAGTATTGATATTTGTATGGATTGGGCAAAATACTGGCAGATGGAATTTAACCTGAGCAAGTGTAAGGTGTTGGGGATGGGAAAGAACAATGAAAACAGAGATTACAGGATGCAAGGGGTAATTTTGGAGCGTGTCATACAGGAGAAAGATCTGGGGGTGGTAACAGATATGGGAGGTAAGCAAGCAGCACAGTGCCAGACAGCTATAGGTAGAGCAAATAGGGTTTTAGGTTGTATTCGGAGGAGGATTATTTATAAATCAAGAGGTGGTGTTAACATTGTATAGGAATTTAGTGAGGGCACATCTAAAATATTGTGTGCAGTTCTGATCACCACAGTTCCGGAAGGACATAGATGCCATAGAGAGGGTTCAGCACAAGGCCACGAGATTGATTCCGGGCCGAGCTCAACTCAGCTATGAGGAGCGGCTGAAGGCGACAGGGCTTTATACACGAGAAAGGAGGCGGTTACAAGGAGATATGATAGAGATGTTTAAGATAATGAAAGGTAGAGATAAAATCAGTCCATTTGAATGAGTCAACAGAGTAGACAGTGATAGTGTTGCGAATCTGGAAGCCATGAGCACACTCAACATACAGGTCCTATAGCTCAGTTATATCGATAAGTAAATGTGGATAGATAGCTCCCTTTTCCCTTGTCTAATGGGTGATTAAATGTACTGGCACTGTGTCGTTATTTTGATAGTTAGGGTTTTTCTTTTATTTTTACACCACCAACATCAATGCCAACGACACCGCATCACCCTCACCCTCACCTTCACTTCCTTCACCTTGCTCTGGCCGACGTCATGGTGGGCGGAGTTCAAGGAGGAGCCGCGCGGCGGCCCTCGACCAATCAGCGTGCAACGATTGAGGTGACCATCACCCGGCCAATCAGATCCCGCGACAGGAGGAAAGGGCTCCGCGTTATGTCACCACGCCCCCGGGCCAATCAAGGAGCTTGCCGCCCGTTTTGGCCAGTGGGAGAGACTAAGAGCGATTTGCACGCCAAAACCAGCCAGTGAGAGAGGGAGGGTCGCGAGGAGGCGCCCCCCCTTCCATAGCGGGGGTTATAATGAATCTGCTATCCTTTTTGTTCAGCTCCTCCATGAGACTAGACTTTTTTGTAGTCTTTTTTTTCCATACATAGTTGAGGCTCATGGAAGAGATAGTACTCATACTATGAATGGATCAGAATGCAACAGGACAAAAGGAACAGAAGAGAAAAAAAGAAATGGGAGAAACACCAACAGCTGAGTTGAAGGTCAAGATGGAGGCAGACTTGGAGAAACAATGGGTGTGTGGTGGAATAGAGGACAGGAGAGGATGCATGGGGTGGACAAGATGGATATACAGAAGGAAACTCTCAGGAGGGAAAACTAGAAATTTTGAAAAAGGAGGAATTAGGGTTGGGTTAACGAGAGGAGAAAGATCATGGTTTTGGATTGGGGATGATCTGAGATGGTGGTGAACAGCTGCATTGAAAACCTGGAGGGAAGACTGATGTTGGAGAGAATGTGGAAGTTGGTTCCACGGGTGGGAAAAAAGTGAAACAAATGAGGAGGTGAGCAGTAATCCAGTATTTACGTCGTTTAACCAGAAGGGTGTTGATGGTGGACCGTATGTGCCCTGTAAAAACCTGGGAGGGGAGAAAAAGCAAGGAAAGAGCAGAGGGTGCAATATCAGAAAGGAGGCGGTGGAAGACATAGAGACCACCGACCTGTCTTCAATGGTAATGTGATTGGCTCATAGACTCAGATTCATTGCGGGTGATCCCAATAATCGTAAAGCCTTGATTTTCATGGCGTCATGCTGATCAAGATGTGAGGCAGTGGAACCAGCTTCCACAAGCAGCTCGTGAAGAGCAGAACTTCATCAAGCTGTGGATGAAGGCCTTGTAGGTGGATAAGTTCAGGTGTGCCAAGGAAGGACTTTGTATGACAGAGCGTACCCAGTCGCCAGCTGGCTTTGGAGGCCAACTTTGAAATGTGGTTTTTCCAAGAAAGATCATGGTTGACTCGTGAGACCCAAGAGTTTGAGTGACTGAACTTTTTCAAGAGGATTGTTAAGAAAGTAGATATGAGGGTTTGCCAGATGGTCCTTTCAGAGAGAGAGAGAGAGATAATGAGAGTGTGACATTTGTCAGGATTAAAACAAATAAAAAATGCTTGTTAGGGTTAGGGTTAGGGTTGGGGTAAAAGCTGCAGGCTTCAGCATAAGAACGTTTCAATTAGACTGCAAGAATTGTTTAACTTAAGGTGATTATATAGCATGATATAGTCCCCAACAAAGACTGCTCAATGGTCCTAACATCAGGCCTGAGCCTCGCCTGCTGTGGTTAGCTCCAGGAATTTGTGGTGCCTTCATTTTTCCTCTGCTACCAAAGGAGGATGGAGATTATGATTTTTTACTCCTGTCTTTTTATTTCATTGTTTGCTTGTATGTCTGTCTGTGAGCAGGATATCTCAAAGTTATGGACGCATTTGGATGAAACTTGGTGCACAGGTTGGATTTGAAATGTTTTTTTTTTTTTTTAGTGATTCCGCCAAGGACAAATTGCTTAGATTTTGGTGAACATCCAGACACTAGAATTTTTTTTTTTTCGTGATTCTTCATGATTGAGAGATCGAGCCAAATCGATATATATATATATATATATATATATATATATATATATATATATATATATATATATATATATATATATATATATATATATATATATATATATATATATATCATGATATTTCTAAAAGTTGTGAACAGATTCTGACAAAACTTGGTGGATGAGTAGTTGAGGTGACAAGAACAAGATGATTCGATTTTGGGATTTTTTTCAGATCCAGATCCGGCCTATCATTGGGATACAAAACGTAAAGTGTTTCAGCCTGTCGGAGGTATGCATTCTACCTCATTCCGTTTTAGTTTCTTAATGGACCTCAAGTACAATCGGTCGACCTACCACTCGAATGGACAAATCGTCATAATATAGAGCATTTGTACCTGAATTCCCCAGCATATGAGGCAATCGTTTCAGATGGGAATGGTAAACGGGCCAGTTCAGCATTTGTGATCCTACATTGTTGAAATGTAATCGTTTAGGCTCTGACATGAGAGGTGGTAGCTTTTACCCCCGGGGTTAATGTAATAACAGCCATTTTGCCAATACGAGTCAACTCTGAAGGTGCTTACGGAGAGCTGCTCGACCTTGATCTGCCATCAACAGGTATTGAGCTATTAATGTAACAACATGTGAGCTGCAGCTCCAGTGGAAGCGTCGAGATAATTAAATTCTCTATCGATTGTTGACATTTTCATCAAACGCTCATTAACAGTGCTGGTCTTTATTTGCTGACATTTTATGATTCTTCTCATTTTTTTTTGGTCCAAACAGATAAACGAAATGTCATAAGTATGTAAAACTGTTCATTTTTTTTTGTTTGTTTAACTTTATGCGAGTAATGAGTATCCACCGTCTTTGTCTCGTCTGTTTCTGAAACTTTTGTTTTTGTGTCATGTGGGACAAAGCTGACCCGTCTGTGCCCTTTTTTTGGCCACTACGTGTTGTAAAAGTATGCCTACCATTATGTGCACACACATGTGTAGAATGAATTTTCATTTATGTGTCACACACACACACACACACACACACACACACACACACACACACACACACACACACACACACACACACACACACACACACTACAAATGATACCATTTCTATAACCTTCCTGTACTGAAGAATATTTTGATCGCAAACTTCGAAGTAGTTGTGCGTCTAAAGTAAGAACGTTTGTAATTTTTAAGCGATGGACCGATTTCCAGACTGCCTGAATAATCAGCCGGGCTCTGTTCTTCCTCGAGGTTTTGACCACTTTTGCCCAGAACCTCTCCAAATGGTGGGTCCACCATGTCACTATTCACGTAAGCATGTACAACAGACAACACATCAAACATTTGCACTGCATTGTCTTCGCCTACTTGTTTTACTTTCCTGGCATGAGATACATTCTTGACAAGAACGACGGTCGTAGCAAGTACGGACTCGGACTCGACTGCTTTATAGCAGCTGCAAGCATCAGGACGTTTCCACCATTCCTTCTTCAGTCAATCAGTTCAACCGTGAGTCCATTGTCAGTATGTTGCCACTTTACGCTGTTTTTTCCCTCATTCTTCCGTGAGCCCAGATTTTATATCTCCCTGTCCCATTCCACCACCACCCTTGCCCACCCCCCCCCCCAAAAAAAAAAAACCAACAAAAAAAACATTGCAAAGACTGTTTGCAATGAAAGATGCCATCAGCTGATTGGATCCCTTATTGCTCATAATAAATGGGGTTTTCCCACATATTGGCTCAGATTTGGTTAAGGGGACTTCATTGCTTGATTTAATTGAATAATTAATCACTGCTGACAAATGATGCTGCAGCATCGTTCGTATAGTACATATGCCTAATTGCTATTAGCACGATCAGCTGACTGGGTAACCATTCAATTGAGGATGGAGCTTGTCCCGCTAAACAAGGCTTTTTTTTATTTCCATTGTGAATCTTCAAACCCATTTTGCTAACCATACACCGAACAATATTTTCTCCAAGAATGCAGGCGAAGCTTGTGTACGGAGGTTGGCCAGGATGCAGGGGAGAAACGAGCCATTACGGGGGCGGCTTTATGGACATGCGCTGTCAGTCGTTATGGACAGACGGAGCTGTCAGTCGTTATGGATAGACAGAGCTGTCAGTCGTTTGATTGATGGTGGTGGGATGAGAAAGAGCAGCTTGTCGTCGTGTACATTCTGATGGCGGTGCACGTCTTGGCAAGAAAATTGCTTTCTCTGCAAAATGATCATCCGATGCACAATAATTGATCACATCATCAGCACCATCCATTAATTCTCGTTTTTCATTTTGATTGCCCAACATACGGCTCATTTATGCCTACTCCAGTTCCTCCCATTACTCCTATCTCTGAAAACTTGTTTTCCCTTCTCTCCCTGACTCTCGTACCCCTCATTTCTCCCTTCTCATCCCCTTTCTGTATTTTCTCGATTTTGATTGCCCCACACGAAGCGAAAAGCGGGGTTTCTTCTTCATTCGTGTGGTCCCATTGTCAGTCATTCAAGATATAAACCCAGCAGATCTCAACCATTCTCGGGTCTGCCGATCAAGCTGTGCAAAAGCATTCCAACCTCCTACCAACTCGTGGATGGGATGCTCTTCCACCGAGTGTTCTGCAGTGTGGATCTCTCCACAATCACAGCTTGCTGTGTCAGCCAGATTCCAGGAATACATGCAACCCTTAAAGTGTCCGATGCTTGTACACGCAGTCTGTTCAGGCGGCACCACTCCTTTCTTGGAAGTCTGCAGCGAGCTGGAGAGATGGAAATGGGTGATCGATGCTGCGGTCCTGCCTTCAGATCGCCTCCTTTTCTACTCTGAGAGGAGCCACTGTTGTCTGCTCTCTGAGTTGTCAGCCCCGGTGTAAGACTGGGCTGCCCTGCTGAAAAGTTTCCCACTCTTGAGTTGTTAAGTTTGCAGTGGTTCGCGCATCTTGGTGTCGAGAGGATGAACTTCAGAGTCAAAAGCTTTAAGTGCAGCATGTCTAGTTGCTGCTTCTCGCCTTGGGTGGTGAGGCGGGATGCCACCAAGCAGAGGTAGGTGATGGGTGGGTGTCGGTCTGAGGCAGCCATTGATGACTCTTTGGGCAGAATTGAGCTGGACATCCACTTTCCTTTTGTGCATGCTTCTACCCCAAGCAGCAACACAGTACTCTGCTGGAGCATGCACCAAGGCCAGTTTGGTGGAACGTAAGGTTATGAAATCTGATCCTCAGTCATGACCTGCAAGTTTCCTTAGCAGGTTGACCCTTGCTGCCATTTTCCAGCCTCATCCTTAGAATGCTTGCGGAAAGTGAGGGCTCTGTCCAACTTAACACCAAGGTAAGTCAGTGTTTTGGTAAAAATAATTGGAGTACCATTCAATCAAACTTGTAGTTGTCTATTGGCGTCCTTATTGTTCAGGTGAAAAGCTGAGCAGGTGGTCTTCTGCACATTAAGACGGAGTTGACATTGATGGTAATAGTTGTGCATTGTATAAATATCACACGACAAAGCCTGCTGTATAGCCTAAAAAGTGTCACAGGTCTTTAGGATGGCTAAGTCATCTGCATAGACCATTTTCATACTGCAAGTGTGTGGCAAGTCAGCTGTATCCAGGTTAAAAAGTGCCGAAGCAAGAACAGACCCTTGGGGTACACCATTCTTAAGAGTCCTGGTCCGACTGGGTAGTTCGTTTATCAGCACCCGAAAACAGCGGTTGGAGATTATCTCATTGATCACTTGTGCCATACATCTGTCTTGAAGAGCATTATATAGCTTGAGGAGCAGGCTGTGGTGGCATACCGTGTCACAGGCAGATGAGAGATCAATCATGAGCGCACCACATTTTTTTGTTGGCCCCTAAAGCATCCTTAATATGTTCTGTGACAGCCAGCAGTCTGATCTTCTGTACTCCTGTGTTTCCTGAAACCTGCTCGTTCAGTAAGGAGAACTTGCTCAAGCAATGACTCTATCCTGTTCAGGATGACCCTTTCAAACAATTTGAAGGGAACCGACAGGAGCGAGATCAGGCGGAAGCTCTTTGGGTCGTTTTTCAGCTTGTTGGGCTTGGGGATAGCTCCAACATTAGCTCTGTTCCAGACCAGCGTGACTCGAGATATTGCAAGGCAGTGTGACATATGAAGGTCCTCAACCGGTCGAGAAGATGAGAGTGTGCGTGGATGAGATGTTCAACATGAATGTTGTCTGGGCATGGAGCCTTACCGTGCTTGAGTTTATCCACGTGAGGTTTAGCAATTGGTTCACTTCTGTCAGTCTGTCTGTCTGTCCATCCATCCACAAATGTCAGTTTATGATTGAGGAACAACTTCATTTCTATTGATTGTTATATTTTCAACACAAATAGGAACATGGATCAGAAAACTATCTCACCTGCAGTTTCATAGTACTTTGGCTCGGAATTTGTCCCGATCATGCATGGCACAGAGAGGAGTGAGATAGTTATTTTAAGTCTGCCTGTCTGGCAGTCAAAAAATAATAATAATCGTTCCAAACAGGATACTTGCTGTTTTTAAAGATGTTATAAAGGACACAAAGAACAGGCATGTAGAACTAATGTAACGTGTTCGATAAGGCGGTGTAAAGCCACTGTGTTAATGGTGGTGAACTTCCAGAATTAATTTATTTATATGACCTTTACAGTCTACTTTATTTCAATTTAATCATTTACGAGAACACTGCAGAACACAAATCGCCCTTTTTATTCCTTCCAAAAACCTACAGTTTTGCAGAACTTGGGCATGTAGTATACGGTGGTGCATCAACTGCGCTAAACTACGAGAATTTTTTTGTACGACCTTCACAATTATTATTTTATTGTCGTTTAATGATATACCTGAACACTGCATAGGGTAAGGTGTTCTATGAACTCTCTAGTTTTCTTATGTCTCACCCCCACCAAGCTTACATAATATAGAGATGGCCTCTTATCTGCGTTCATAATCAGCAGTTTGAATTTAAAGCACCATTTAACCTTTTGAGTGTTGCCCTGGAGATGCAACTCTGTAATTTTATTCATTCATGAACAGGTTCTTGTTTTTAGATTCTCGTGGAGGATCTCCAAGTCTTACTGATGTTGTTGTTCTTCATCTTGTTCTTGTGGACTTTTTTGTTTCACAGCCTACAGTTTTCATCGAAACTTCCTGAAACTTTGCATATATATGTAAAAATACCCTGCGCAGACAGTAACCATCTCCGATTTTGAAAATTCCTCCTAGAAAAAAAGTTATGACGTCAAAATATCTCCGCTAATGGAAATCGCCGAAAAGATTATCTCCGAAACTAGACAAGCTTTTTGAATTCTGTTTGCGGGAATCGAACAGGGCATTATCAGAGATGAATTACCGCACATATGATACATCACTATGATGTCATATCAATTTTTATGACGTCATTCCTATTTTTTGACATTTTTTTTGTTTCACAACCCAGAGTTTTCATCGGATCTTCGTGAAACTTGCCATGTATATGCAGAAAACCCACGCGCAGGCAGTAACCATCTCCCATTTTGAAAATTCTTCCTAGAAAAAAAGTTGACGTCATAATATCGCCGCTAATGGAAAACGCCTATACCATTATCTCCGAAACTAGGCAAGTTGTTTGAATTTTGTTTGCAGAAATCAAGCCGGGCATTAGCACGGATAATTTATCGCAAACTTGATACATCACAATGACATCATATTCGTTTTTATGACGTCATCATTAAGAGGATGAGGATCTTAGCTCATTCGAGCTTGTTTGTTTCACAGCGTACAGTTTTCATCGAAACTTCCTGAAACTTGGCGTATATATGTAAAAATACCCTGCGCAGATAGTAACGATCTCCGATTTTGAAAATTCCTCCGAGAAAAAAATTATGATGTCAAAATATCTCCGCTAATGGGAATTGCCTAAAAAAATTATCTCCGAAACTAGGCAAGCTTTTTGAATTCTGTTTGCGGGAATCAAACAGGGCATTAGCAGAGATGAATTACCGCACATATGATACATCACTATGACGTCATATCAATTTTTATGACGTCATTCCTATTTTTTGACATTTTTTTGTTTCACAACCCAGAGTTTTCATCGGATCTTCGTGAAACTTGCCATGTATATGCAGAAAGCCCACGCGCAGGCAGTAACCATCTCTGATTTTGAAAATTCTTCCTAGAAAAAAAGTTGACGTCATAATATCGCCGCTAATGGAAATCGCCTATACCATTATCTCCGAAACTAGGCAAGTTGTTTGAATTTTGTTTGCGGGAATCAAGCCGGGCATTAGCACAGATATAATTTATCGCAAATCTGATACAACACAATGACGTCATATTCGTTTTTATGACGTCATCATCAAGAGGATGAGGATCTTAGCTCATTTGAGTTTGTTTATCTAACTAATGGGCTCTTTGGTCCATTGGACCAAATTTTCATTGGTCTTTTCATCTTCTTGCAGACCCGCCTGCTCAACTGCTTGAGCATCATCTTTCCTTTCACCAAAGCCAGATGTGTTTGGGCCAGGGCAGGGATTATACGTTTGTTATTATTTATTGCCAAATGCTACTGCTATTATTTTTCTTGTTAATGTTATTAGTATTAAATAATATATGCTTTGTGACAATATTGTCGTTATTTTTGTTATTTATTTTGTAAAGGGAACGCCATGCCGTGGAATGACCTATTATGCTGCTCCATGCACCTTAATTTGGCATGTGTTTAAAACATGGGAATTCTTCTGGATACTTTATAGTTAATTAGCCTAATCAACTCAGAAGATCATGACGATCATTTTGATGTGTTACATTCCACATCAGGAAGCTCCACTCCACCTCCACTCCACCACCACTCCACCACCACTCCACCAGAACTCCACCAAAAACATGGTACACACACACACACACACACACACACACACACACACACACACACACACACACACACACACAATCATACAATATTGGCTATTCCTGAAATCTATACTAATAAATGTCAATGTGTGTCAGTGCATCTCCTCCATAACTGCAAAACCATGAAACTTTGCATGCAAACTAAGGGAACGCCAAGGAAGTGCAAGAGTGAAAATTGGGTGTTTGGGTTAATGAACACACCTTTTGAAGATAATTAATGGCCTTATTTAATTATATCCTTCATTAGGCGATCCTCGGCCACCTCGCTCTCTGGGGTCTGAAGCCGTATCCTGGGTAACCTCGCTGGGGTCTGAAGCCACCATGTTTTTTTGGTCTGCTCAACAATGCCTTGACTTGGAACAAGCCGCAACGATTTCTTAACAACAAAGTTTGTTTTTTTCCCCACTTTCCTCACTCGTATTATTGAATGCCTGTTCATCATCGCTACAAATCGCTAGGTAATTTTCAATGCTTATAAAACGCCCGGAGACGCCAGCGGTCGTGGCTTTATTTCATTTCCGCATCGGAATAACCTCAAGAATCTCTTAAACGAAGCAGAATTACAAAATTCAAGTTCCAGATTTGAAATTATCAGCAGTTCTGTCTCCTAAAAAAAGAGTTTATTTGTCTAATTTGGGCATGCGGCCATCGTTATCGCTTGCCAACTGTTTAATTTGAGTGCTTGAGTGCTTAAGCCGCTTGCCGAGCACCCTACAGTGGACAGCGGTACAGTTCCTGTCCAGATCAGGATGTGCAGTCAGCAGTTGCTACAAGGTAGAGGTACATTTATGGGTATATTTACCTCTGCCACCGAAGGTGAAGGAGGTTATGTTTTCACCCCTTTGTGTCTGTTTGTTTGTTTGTGTGCAGGATATCTCAAAAAGTTGTTGTCAAATTTGGATGAATTTGTGGACAGGTTGGGTGTGTGACAAGGACGAAGTGATTGGATTTTGGTGAAGATCCGAATCCGGATCCAGATCTGATAATTTTTCAGTGATTCTTCACCATTGAGAGATGTGGCCAAAAACGATATATAGCACGATATTTCAAAAATGTGTTCGGTCCGATATGTTCTCATGGATCAGGCATTGTGTGGCGGAGGTATTCGTTCTACCGAGTGCTCCTCAAGTCGGATGTGTAATTTGAGTACCCTCCATGGGTGTGTGTATGCTTAGTGACAGGTGCCGTGGTGGCAAACTTTAATCCCGTATCTTGGAGGTTTTAATGTTTAACCTCAGCAGTGTATAAGCGATCACATTGTCTTTTGTCCTCGTGACTGTTTCTTAAGCAATTGGTAATTTTATGCTCACGAGGTACCTGTACTATGCACGGGAGGGTCTGGACAGCCACTGGACAGCTGATTCGTGAAGTACTTGGGTCAAAATAGCAAAATTACAACAAATGTTGAATCCACGAATGATCAAATTTGGTGGAACCCCAGACATAATTTCCTCATTCTGCTTTAAACTCGATCTCTTGATATTTTCATTCCAAACAGCATCATTCCAATCACAAATTCATACTATGCCATTAATTTAACAAAATACAATGTTACAAACACTCATGAGGTAAAGGAAGAGAAATGTCTTTGTGAGGTTACATCCGCATCGGGATCAGCTTCGTACAGACTTAAACACAAATCATAATTGTATTGAGGTATTTATGAAACCTCCCACCAACCTGAGGACACCGACTGGGATCCTATAACGTTCCACAGGAGGCTTGGTGGGGCTAGTCCCAAAACTGGGGTAGTCGTTCGGGGATGGATGGACAAACACTCCTGTTTCGGTGCAGTGCTTTACAAAGGTTATATCAACATATGGTTTCTTATTGTCAATTCCAAAGCAAATTACTTTGATAACACCCGATTTCCGAGCTGTTTGCCATTTTAACATGTTTTCTCAATTAAGGAGGCAATTTGTATTCCACCTGTCACACAAGTGCGTGCGTGCGTGCGTGTGTGCGTGCGTGCGTTGTTCATAAAGCATAACATTCTTTGCTAATGTCACTCTCTCTGTCACTCTCTCTCTCTCTCACTCTCTGTCACTCTCTCTCTCACTCTCTCTCACTCTCTCTCACTCTCTCTCACTCTCTCTCACTCTCTCTCACTCTCTGTCACTCTCTGTCACTCTCTGTGTCTCTCTCTCTCTCTCTCTCTCCTCTCTCTCTCTCTCTCTCTCTCTCTCTGTCTCTGTCTCTGTCTCTGTCTCTGTCTCTGTCTCTGTCTCTGTCTCTGTCTCTGTCTCTGTCTCTGTCTCTGTCTCTGTCTCTGTCTCTGTCTCTGTCTCTGTCTCTGTCTCTGTCTCTGTCTCTGTCTCTGTCTCTGTCTCTGTCTCTGTCTCTGTCTCTGTCTCTCTCTCTGTCACTCTCTCTCTCTGTCACTCTCTCTCTCTGTCACTCTCTCTCTCTGTCACTCTCTCTCTCTGTCACTCTCTCTCTCTGTCACTCTCTCTCTCTGTCACTCTCTCTCTCTGTCACTCTCTCTCTCTGTCACTCTCTCTCTCTGTCACTCTCTCTCTCTCTCTCTCTCTCTCTCTCTCTCTCTCTCTCTCTCTCTCTCTCTCTCTCTCTCTCTCTCTCTCTCTCTCTCTCTCTCTCTCTCTGTCACTCTCTCTCTCTCTGTCACTCTCTCTCTCTCTCTGTCACTCTCTCTCTCTCTGTCACTCTCTCTCTCTCTGTCACTCTCTCTCTCTCTGTCACTCTCTCTCTCTCTGTCACTCTCTCTCTCTCTCTCTCTCTCTCTCTCTCTCTCTCTCTCTCTCTCTCTCTCTCTCTCTCTCTCTCTCTGTCTGTCACTCTGTCTGTCACTCTGTCTGTCACTCTGTCTGTCACTCTGTCTGTCACTCTGTCTGTCACTCTGTCTGTCACTCTGTCTGTCACTCTGTCTGTCACTCTGTCTGTCACTCTGTCTGTCACTCTGTCTGTCACTCTGTCTGTCACTCTGTCTGTCACTCTGTCTGTCACTCTGTCTGTCACTCTGTCTGTCACTCTGTCTGTCACTCTGTCTGTCACTCTGTCTGTCACTCTTTATCTCCCTCTCCCTCTCCCTTTATCTCTCTCTCTTGCACTGCCTCCCCTCGCGCTGCCTCCCCATCCCCATGCACTGCGTTTCCACTCCTTCTCCTTTCCCTTATGCTGACACCCCTCACGCTGCCTCCCCCCCCCACACTCCCTTTTCCCCCCTCACACTGCTACCCTCTCCCCTCACACTTCCTTCCCCATTCCCTTCCCTCACGATGCCTTCCACATACCCCCCCCCCATCACGCAACCTTCCGCATTCTCTCCCCTCGCGCTGCCTTCCCAATCCTTCCCCCTTTCCCTTACGCTGCCTCCTTCCCTCCCCCAACACTCCCTCCCCTCCATGCTATCCCCCCCCCTTCCTTCATATTCCCGTCAGCAAAGCGAAGGGTTGTATTTGCTCGGATACTATAATTTAAAGGATCGCTGTAAATGATGTTAACCTCAAAACATAGTTCCCTTACCGAAAGTAAGAACCTTAACCTGAAGGAAATTGAATGGTTTCCCAAGTGCACGGATCATCAGCTGGGCACCGTTCTTCGAGGTTTCGATCCTTTCAGCCCAGAACCTCTAGAAACGGTAGATTCACAACCTTGGTCATGGATCCACATCAGTAGATTACCTCCATCAGTGGCTCCACAACCTCAGTTGTGTCCAATCAGTCAAACAATCAATGCAACATCACTAATCAAACTTTTCTCGCTGGAGGATTTAATATATATTATCACATCGTTACAACTCCCATCACACATTCCATTATATGACAACACATGAAATCATGCACAATTTACCTTAAATATAACACGTCCACCAACCAGCACGTCCACCCCACTCAAGCCGCTGTCACACCTCAACGTTTTAGCCAGCGTATGGCAGCGTATCAAAATGTATGTAAAACGCTGGCGTACACTGAACTATTGATGTTTTTTTTCAGTTTTGGCGTATTCGTAACGAGTTGGACGTATGCATAACGTATTAGTAACGTATACAGAACGTTTCAATAACATATAGATAACTTATACCAACGAATGCTGAGCGTGTTGTCGGCGTTCACAACCTATGCCCAACGATAGTCTAACGTATGCATAGCGCGCGGCAGCGTATCGCCGACTATCACGTGGCGTAGCCTATTAAAAGGCTGCCGCTCGACGATTCAAATCATAACCGCACGAGACATCAAAGTGTAAAGGCCCTGTCACACCTTGGCGTTTTTGCTAGCGTATGCTGACGTATGAAAAATTTGCCGAATACGCTGGCACACATCGAATACGTTATGGGTAAGTTTTGTATACGTTAAGAGCACGCTGAAGCACGCTGGCATACGTCGTAGTACGCCGAGCTCATCAACAAATTTTAACATGCTTAAAATTTGTTGACGTATTCGGCGTACTACGACGTATGCCAGCGTGCTCCTAACGTATACAAAACTTACCCATAACGTATTCGACGTGTACCAGCGTTTTAGACAAATTTTTCATACGCCGGCTAAAACGTCAAGGTGTGACAGCGGATTCACCTTGGGATCAAACTGTTATTCAAATATTCAAACTAAACGGTTATTTATAAACGGGTTTTTTCACGCTCCCTTGTCTCCTTGCAACCGCTGAAACGAGTTTCAATGACTTACCAGTATGTATTTTTTAATAAAGTATTTATATAAATATCTCATGAATAATATTTTTTACATTTCATAGTGTATTTTACTTATTCTATTTGGTATTATTTTATGATCTTAAAGAAAACTTGTTTTAATCTGCTAATTGTAGCTCTCTGTGTTAGCATGTACAACTGACTAGTTGTTTTCATCTATTGGTAAGTTCAGTGCTGTGTGTGGTTGCTCTCACAGTCCGAATTATAGAATAGTTACACACACACACACACACACACACACACACACACACACACACACACACACACACACACACACACACACACTTATCGTATATCGTCTTAACCTTCATTTAGCTTCTCCAAATTACAAGCTGACAAGTTTCCATGTCCCAGAAGTACAGCTTACTGTATACAGTAGAGTTAGTTGGACAGACATCTTACATTTGTGAGCTGGTATTTAAAGCATCTGCCAACCTCCAATATCACACTGATCCTCTTCATCTTCTTACTTCCACTTTCATTGTCCATGGAATGCTGTTTGGTGATTCTTTCCTGTAAATGGCATGCAGCTCTTGTTTTCCAAACTAATGAATAATTCTTATCTTTTTACTTTTGAAGTTACCGCCATCTCATCAAAACCACTTTTTCATGATCCTGGCTGAAAGGCAAGATTAGGTGTCATGTCATACATTCAAAAACAACATTCTTTGTGCGTCAGAATGCTGAGATGACGAGTCCTACACCGTCTCATCACGGGTTCCGTGGGATGGGTGTGCGAAGGAGTCTGAGATGGCGATGCATGATAACACGTCAGTAATTGTATACATTCACAGAAGGCTCTGCAGGCATCCTCCTTGCCACCAAAGCAGTTGACAAAAGTTTCCTATCATCCCACTGTTGCTTAAGACCTGAGCTGCATGTTTCTGGTGTGTTTGAAATTATATTTCAATTGATACATAAACTCCTATGCTAAGAAGTTCTTGCGGCAATAGCTCATTTGGTAGCATTTTTTTTTTCTATTTGTGCTGCCTCGTCTGGGTTTCATCCCCAACTTGGGTTGAGTGTAACTAAAAACTGCTGCTCTGGTACAGTGCTAACAGGGGTCAGTGCATCTCGAAGCATGCTGTCTTTTAGATGAAACATAAAGCCGGCTGTCCCGTCTGAATTTAGATTGCGGAGTATCTTTCAAAAAGAAGAGGCCCTTGCAACATTTTTGGCTTGGAGGTTAGCTGTACAACATTTCCCATAATAGTAGTAACAGTAGTAGTAATTGTGGTGATGGGTAATTGACTAATTGTGGATATTGTGCAAATGGCCTCCTGTCATGCCCACGTGTTGTTATATTTTTGGGTAGTTACACGGAACCCCTCTCGTTGCGCTTTCTCCAAATGAGAGAATTTCAGCCTCATGTTAATTTTATCCACAGGTCACACAGGTTTAAAAAAATAAGAAAAAGAACAAAAAAAAAAGAGGCTCCACTGCAACTAACGATGCGGTGAATCCTTTACAATACACGGCTGATGTTAGAACGATGAATGGGAAACTTGAAAAGAAGTGTTTATTTCCCACCATAGATAGCCTGAGCAAACTGAGCCTTGCTGGGGTGTTTAAAAAAAAAGGTAGAGAGACCACATTTCATATGACAGGCTTTCGAGTTATGTCGAACAGCAAATGTTTGCAGTCTTGTCCGCTACTCCAAAGTCACAAAACAAAGAGGTGGAATGAAGATCTTCACGAGTGTCATCCACAAGTTTATGTAAAAGTGTTATTCAGTAAAAGTGTCATCGTGTGAGGACCTGAAAGTCCCTGTAGTGTCCATCTTGTTTACCCTGTGTACCCCGCCCCACCTCTCTCCCTTCTGCACATCTCATGTCTCTGTTCCATGCTGTTTTGTCCTTTCCTCTCTCTCGCCCCTCTTGTCTCTCGCTCCCCTTGTTGTGTGTTCTGTGTGTTAGCTCTCATACGAGCCTCGACAGTGTATACAAATAAATAAATAAGTAAATAAATACGACAGGCAAAGCCTGTTTTGAAGCTCATTTTGATGCATTTTGCCAACGTCGTATTCGCCGCCCAAAGGTAGATGCACATGTAATCATCGACTGAAGTTGTAACTGGAACAGCACTCAATAGAATGCATACCTCAACCAGGCTCAGCATTTTACATTTTTGTATCCCACTTATAAGCCGGATCCGCAGATGGACCTTCGCCAAAATCTCATCAGCTTGTTCTTGTTACGCACCCAACGTATCCACCAAGTTTCGTCTGAATCCGTCCGTAACGTTTTGAGATATTATGCTATATATCATTTTGGGCCCCCTATCTCCAAATGGTGAAGAATCACTTGAAAATTAAAAAAAATTTATCCGATCTGGACCCGGATCTGGATCTTCACCAAGATCGAATCGATTTGTCGTCGTCACACACTCAACCTGCCCACCAAATTTCGTCTGAATCAGTCCACAACTTTTTTGAGATACCATGCTCACAACCAGACAGACAAACAGGGGTTGAATACATAACCTCGGTCCACCTTCGATGGCGGAGTTAGTAAAACATCCTGTTTCCATGACAACAGTTTTAATCATGCGAAAGAATATCATTAGAATTTTTTTAATAAACTATTAACAATTAGCTGCAGTGATTGCCAGGAAAGTTTGAAACCTTTTTATCTGGAAGCTGATGTTAACTCACTTGCACAATATAATTTTGCAAACTCTTTCATCATTTGATTTAAAATTAAATTGATGGCCAAAAAAAAATCGAATTGCTTTACTTTGACTTTACTCTGGCAATTCATTATTTTCATGGCAGTTTAATTTGTGATTGTGTTGTCATCTTATATTTGTTATTTTGTTTGCCTTGCTCATTTGAAAATGTCATGTTTGCCTTTATGAACGTTGCACTCTCTCCGTTAAAATTGCCTTCTGAAGTTTTTTTTTCCTTTGTAGACCACACATTGTTGTTCATTGTTGAAAATGGAGCATTATTATCCAGACGTTGTCGGTATGTGCAAAACTTTTCCGTGTATTGTCCGTAACCAGCCCTTCGTTGTGGACGTGCGTTGAGCATTCGCCATGGAATTTTGGGGAGAAAGGTTAATGCTGCTTTTGAGACTGTCAAATATGATTCTAGTTCTTATGCCAAGAAGGAAAGGTTGCTGGGAGGTTGCTGGGAGGTCAGCATATAGTGAAGAAATAATTTGGAAGGAGCTTTTGAAGCAATGACTGTCTTCGATGGCGGCTATATGGATGAAAATATTTCGGTATATTTATATTTTGCTGCTGAGCCTGGTGTTGGCGCAGTGGTTAGGGCAGCGGCTTGGGATCCAAAAGGTCCTGAGTTCAATCCCCGTTGGGCCATGAATTAATACACCAGGGGGTTGACTCAGCCTGTCATCCTTCCGAGGTCGGCGAAATGAGTACCAGTATACTGGGCCGGTGAATACCCCGGTTAAAATAGGTGTACCATATCCCTGTGTCGTAAGAGGCGACCAGAGTTGCGTCAGGAAGGGCATCCGGCGTAAAACATGTGCCAAATCACTATGCGGATCATAACGGATGATCCGCTGTGGCGACCCCTAACGGGAGCAGCCGAAAGAAGAAGATTTATATTTTGCTGCTGATCTGATCTGGATAGCTTTTGTCTTGAGTCTGTAAATCGTTTATTAAGTAAGGCCAGGGTATATCCGGCTGACAGGGTGGCCTAGACATATGCACAATCACGTCAAAGCTGTCTAGCCTGGGTTTGAATCTCGAACCAACTATAAACTGTCATCCTGGTGTTTCACATGCAGGCTGATTCATCAATGTGTGTGCTGTCCCTCCGTTAGATGTTAAACTGGGCCTCTTGTCTGCCAGCATTATTTGGTGGACGTGAAAGATCCTATGGTGTGCCTCGCAAAGAGTGGGCGAGCTATCACCGGCACCATGGCCAAATTCCAAATTCCTGCCCTAACCAGCAGAGGGCATTGCATCAGCGGCACAGCCGCGTCATCAACCAATGATGGAGGCCTGTGCTGCATATGAACGAAGAAGAAGAGTATCTCCGAGGCAGCTCAATGGAGTACATGTCCCTTTTATGGAGGCCTGGTAGGAAGGATAGGTTAGAAGTATGTGCACTCGCCTTTGAGCTGGCTAACCTAGTTTCGAATCTCAATCCAGCTATAAACTGTCACTATGGTATTTTTGCAGGCAGGGCAACGCAACAACGTCCACACCATTTGTTCGAAGGATCCTAACCCAGAGAACTCGTCTGCCAGCACCGATCGTCGGTGGATGTTCAAGATAGAGGAGACAAGTTATTGCCAGCACTGAACAAATTCCAAATTCCTGCCACCTTCAATTGAACATCAGGCCTGGCCAGCCGGTTCATGAAATAATTGGGCCAACAATAATCCCCAGCAGACCCCGGTAATAAGGTAAGGGAAACTGAAGCAGTTGAAGTAGGAGTCGTACCTATAGTAGTCCCTGCATTAGTCTCCTCGCTCTGGACCGGAGACCCTCAGAGTCACTGAGCTTTCCCAATGCAGTGGAATCCCATTAGCTTCATCGGTATTTCTCACAAGAAGCTTGAGGGTGCGAAGCCGGCTTATTCATTCAAAGGGGGGTGTTTGTAATACAACTGAAGCCATATATGGTAATAATCCTTTGGTTTGTTGAAACAACATCTTGAACTTTTTGTTGCAGTATTATTGTAGAAACCTGGATAGTGAATGGCATTTCCTGTAAAGAAACTATTGAAGATAGCGATGCTGTGCAACACAACTTTCTCTGCCCATAATTGCATTGCTTGCTGCAGGCCGAAGGGAATTCGGCTACATTCGGAGGAAATGTAAGATGTGCTGGAAAGGGATCCAACATATCGGTGATAAAAAGTATAAATCACCTCATTTTGGAGTAAACAGAATTGATTGTCTTCATCGTAATTTGAATTATCACCGTTCCACTTCCACCTGCACCGCTTCCATCATCTCACAACTACCAGCTACCACCGTCTAATCGGGACATCCATCACCAGCCCATTTACCTTCCCGGCGGTGTTATGGTATTTCAAAACCTCAAGAACAATTACCATGCACCTGCTTTATAACATGGAACTTGAAAGGCTGCTTGCTTATAAGCTCAAAATAAACTGAACTACCCAGTGACCTATAATCATAAAATAACTAGTCTCACTACATTCCTGACAACTTACAATGTCAAATTTTGATAAATGTCTAAGCTGCGTAACTTTAGTAAAGGTTTACACGATGGTGGAATTTTGCAGAAACACTGTACACCGTGATGCGGCATGGTGTATTACAGCCTCCGTGGTAGTTTTGCTGTATTTCGCCGATCAAGACCTGTTTATCATCACTCTCTACTCAATGTTATTTATCACAACAAGGTAAAGGTCTGTCGGACAAAGTATCAGACACCATTACCTTTACGGTCTTTGAGTTTCCGATAAACCACCCATGATGCAGAAAGTATAGGACTTGTGCGATGAAACGGAAGACCAAGAAGGAAACCAAAGAAGTAAAGAGCAAAGATGGGAGTCATCAGGAGGAACCTGAATAGGATTTGGGTTTCAGCCGATACTCCACAATAGGGTGTTCCACTTTTGCAAAAGTAGTTGCTGGAATGAAGCACAATGTGCCTATCGATTCCACTAGTGAAGTTAGGTGATCGACCAAAGTTTGAAAATTTTCCCGCCTTTTTTGACCACGGGCCGCCATTTTGAAATTTCAGGAAAAATCCATATTTTTTGGAAATAATATTGATTTTTGAATATTTTAAAAATATATTTCTCTGTATTTCGATGGCCGAATGCACTTCAGTAGGCACCAGTATGATAGCAAGTACCCGTAAATATTATTCACAAACTTGTCCCGACATTTTGAGAAGGGGTTGCCATTTTGGAAATTCAGTGAAAATCGTATATTTTGTGTATATCTAATGAAATATGTTTTTATTTATTTATTCTTTGTGTACTTGCAGATAAACCTTGACTGACCAATGGTCAGGGCTCCTGTGACTATGTGGGACAAGTTCGCTAGTTACAGGAAATTTTGCGAAAGTGCTAATTCTTTGCGTGTTGTAAATGATCTAGCTGAAAGAGGAATTAAGCTAGTGTCTGACTATTCATATGTGCAATGATGAGAAATAACGTCAAGCATTGCTACAGTGCGTGGAAGAGCAGAGGAAGCTTTACCCAAACTATACAAAACAAACGATATGTTCTCTCTAAGATATCTGTGTGGTTGCTTGTTTGCTTGATTGTTATGTTGTCATTCATGAAAACCATGTCGCTTAAAACATATTCGGTTGTTCTCATAATTAATTGATCGTGCTCTCATTTGTCATTAATAATGTCTTTATGAAAATGCTACGACTGATATTCTGTAAATTCCTAACAATGTGCCGTGCAATAATTGTCAAAATATGGGATTTTCAGTGAAATTCCAAAATGGCAACCCCTTCTCAAAATGTTGGGACAAGTTTGTGAATAATATTTACGGGTACTTACTATCATACTGGTGCCTACTGAAGTGCATTCGGCCATCTAAACACAGAGAAATATATTTTTAAAAAATATTCAAAAATCAATATTATTTCCAAAAATATGGATTTTTCCTGAAATTTCAAAATGCTGGCCCGCGGTCAAAAAAGGCGGGAAAATTTTCAAACTTTGGTCGATCACCTAACTTCACTCGTGGAACTGATGGGCACATGATGCTTCATTCCAGCAACTACTTTTGCAAAAGTGGAACACCCTACTCCACAACCCTCAAACCCATCCAGGCGCAGCCAAGTGAGCCTTACAGAAAATTTTCTGCAAGAATTCACTTCTCCTGGGAGAGATAGATAATAATGAAAGAGAGGAATAGAGTAAAAGAGATGTGAAAGGAACAAAGAAACAAGAGCCCGGACAGATAAGATTTTAGCAGTTACTCCCCCAGGCTCAAACGCAGCATCATGTACAAGCTACCGGAGGTCCGTCAGCATTGGATCGGCAGCTTTTGCATCATCTTAAAGTAGCCCGAGTTTATCAGGCTGATTTGTTATTGTTATCTAGTTTCGTCAAGTGGTGGCCGACTTCTGGTGACATTGATGATCAGATTTCTCCAAACATCCCTATCTTGTGCTGCTTCCTGAAGCTCTGGGAGTTTGGTTGCAGCCTTTACCCCCATCCATCCAGCACCGACACGGCCTGCCTCTTCCTCTTCTTCCCTTAGTCATACCCAGCATAGTTGACTTCTCCAGACTTTCGTTTTATGCACACATGATGTGTTGTATGTGGTCAGGAGCTCAGGTGTGCCAAAGGAAGGACTTTGCACGAGGGAGGATGCCCAGTCAGCGACTGGCTTTGGAGGCCAGTTTCTGTTTTAGTTTCAGTGCTTCTAATGTACATGGTGGTCTCATTTCTTCCAGCACTGATTTGCTTGTTCTTCTTTCACTCGATTATAATTTTAACGTTCATCTCCATCACCACCTTTCAAAACTGTCAATCTTCTTCTCACTTTCTTTACTCTTGACTCACTGTCCCATGACTCGCAACTAGAAATTCCAGATTTTCAACAAATTTTATGATGACATAACACTCCTGTTTTATTTATATAGGTTACTCTCAACACTGGAAGATGGTATCTACACCGTCAGGTTCACAAATGTATTTTGATACAAAGTTAGCTTTCTTTTTTATGCCTCCGCTGACGAAGTCGCGCGGAGCTGTTATGTTTTCAGGTTGGTCCTCCAGCTGTCCGTCCTTGCGTCCATGATAGGTTTTTGGTAACGC
>NC_140961.1:33157285-33189785 GCF_056783735.1 Eptatretus burgeri
AACACATCCCTGTATTTGGGTGGTGTTTAATGGTGCGTTCGGTGCCAAAAATGATTTTAAAAATAACTCGATGTTCATACATGAACCAAAAACATGAGTACGGCTTATGTGCATAAAATACATTGTGGTTATATACCTGGGAGCATTGCGATTACACTGGGCCATGGACTAACACCCAGGCCTGAGGCCTACCGATCTGTGTTGCTTCATTGAATGGCAGCATGTGATTTTATTTGGGTGGAGTCAGGGCAGCTGTTCAGCCAATGGGTGTAAAGCAGTGCGGTGGAGTCAGGGCAGCTGAACACTAACCCATGTATAAAAGGTGACAAGCCGGTAGGCGACGTGGGTGGTCGCTAGACTAAGGCAAATTTGAAATATGTAGATAAGAGAACACATCAGATGGCATTTTTGCCGTTCGTTGTTCCATTTCGGAACATGACGAGCAACTGTCCATTCATCATTTGTGTTCGATTCTCTAACCCTACGTTAGGGAATCCCAACGCGAACATTGGGGTGAATGTATATAGTAATATAATTGCATACTAGTTATCCAGTTTTTGATGGATCAGGCTGAAATTTTTTGACAAGGAGGTTGATTATAGTGCGCATAAAAGCGCGGAAGCCGATTTTTGATTTTCGAAAAAAATACGTTTTTCGGATTTTTAAAAAAAATTTCAAAGTCCTGTTGCGAGGCAACGGTGGCGTCCATAGCAACGGTGCTCAAAAGCATACAACTAGATCCTGGTATGAACCTACCAGTCAAGTTTCATCAAAATTGGTTGACTCCTCTGGCCTCCAGAGCTGTCCATTACATACAAACAAACAGACAGACCTGAGACTAAGGGTAGTCTAGCAACCACCCAACAGACGGAAAACCTGAGAATAAGGGTAGTGTAGCAACCACCAAACAGACGGAAAACCTGAGAATAAGGGTAGTGTAGCGACCACCAAACAGACGGAAATCCTGAGAATAAGGGTAGTCTAGCGACCACCCAACAGACGGAAAACCTGAGAATAAGGGTAGTCTAGCGACCACCCAACAGACAAAAAACCTGAGAATAAGGGTAGTGTAGCGACCACCAAACAGACGGAAAACCTGAGAATAAGGGTAGTCTTGCGACCACCCAACAGACGGAAAACCTGAGAATAAGGGTAGTCTAGCGACCACCAAACAGACGGAAAACCTGAGAATAAGGGTAGTCTAGCGACCACCCAACAGACGGAAAACCTGAGAATAAAGGTAGTCTAGCGACCACCAAACAGACGGAAAACCTGAGAATAAGGGTAGTCTAGCGACCACCCAACAGACGGAAAACCTGAGAATAAAGGTAGTCTAGCGACCACCCAACAGACAGAAAACCTGAGAAGAAGGGTAGTCTAGCGACCACCCAATATTTTATAAGTTTAAAAAGGGCATAACTCTGTGAAAAATTTAAGAAACACCCTGAAACTATAACATGTTCTGTAACTTAGCACACGAAAGCCATGTACCAGGTTTCAGTTGAATATGTTGAAGGGTATGGGAAAAAAAGTTTAAAAAAAACAAAACACAGGTGGGACAGACAAATGGACGGACAGAGAGCAAACCTATAGTCCCCTCTGGTGAAACTGGTACGGGAGTAATAACAGGTATCCATTAGTCCTCATTGCATCCTGTGTCAGTGATAATTATTCCAAAACAGGTTTGATATTTTCACCCTATGTATTCAAGTGGATTTTTGCAACATGAGCATTGGAAATTATTTCTTAAATTTCTTCATCCACATTTTAATTATGCTTTAATGGTCGGAATTGATACATGCATATGAAATATCTTTGGAGCATCTCCATTAAAATTGTGACTTTTATTAACACGACATGGAGTCAATGTTTTGTCAGGTCAAGCCAGATCAGATCTGTGGTTTGCGACAGGTATCATGTAAATCTGTACTAACCTGTTTCACGGTCGGGTTGTTGGGGACTAAACCGTCTCCCCCACGAGGTTTTCTGGTGAGGAGGGTGTATGGAAATGGACACCAGCAGGATTAAAAACAAAACGTGTCAAAGGGTGGAGAAGCTCCTTGTGAGCCAACAGCCATCCATATCTAGTGTCCAACTGTGTCTGCAGACGTCCTCCTGCAGTTGGGTTACTTTTATTTGAGGAGATTGGTGGCAGGATTTGCACTCTGGCCACCGTAAAACCCTTCACTCCACAAAACACACCAAAAACGCAAGGAAAACGGAAAACCCACTCCGTGGGAGTACCTCCTGTGCAGCTACCCTTCGCAAGGCAGCTCACCGGATGACAGGATTGAGGCAAATCCTTCAGGACCCCCACTCTTTGATGATAGGAGGAAAAATACGGGGTAACCTTCCCGGGTTGGATTGCAGTCGAGTATGTCGGAGTGGTGCTGAGGTGTCGTCCACCAGACGGCGGTCTCCTTGGGTTAACCTGAGGCGGTCCCTTCAGGTGGGTACCTGGAATGTCCTATCCCTAAGAGAGGATGTTCACCTGTCTCTGTTGTCATCTGAGCCCCAGCGTTTGAACATCGGTATTGCAGCACTTTCTGAGGTTCGGAGACCTGATTGCGGCGAGATCATGATGGGTGGTTACACCTACTATTGGTCTGCTCACTCTGATGGATACCATGCCCAAGGTGTTGCTGTAGCTGTGTCCAATAAGCTGACTCCAATGATAAAATTGTGGCAAAACTGGTCAATGAGTATATTTTGAGATGAAGGATTCGTCACTCCTTGGGTGTTGTTTCTCTGGTCTGGATATGCTCCGACTGAGGCAAGTGATCTCACCTTGAAGGATGCATTCTATGCCGTGCTTGAGTTTGTGGTTGATCAGTGCCTCAGGCGAGATACATTTCCAGTCTTGGGGGATTTAAATGCATCGACGAACTGATAGGCAGAGTTATGAGGTGTGGGTTGGTCCCCATGGGTCTGGAACAATGAACCAGAATAGCACTAAGTTCCTTGATTTTGCTCGAAGTCATGGATTTAGGGTGGCCGGTTCATGGTTTCAGTGCTCACAAGCTCTTCGCTGGACTTGGTATTCCAATGTTGGCGGTGTGGCAAAGCAGATTGACCATGTGCTCGTTAATGGTCGCTGGAGGATGATCCCGAACTGCAGGGTCGACCGGAGTGCTCAGTTCCTCAATACTGGCCACCGGCTTGTTGTAGCAATCTGAAGTTGCAGGTTAAATCCGGGAGAATGATATCATCCCAGCCTAGGCTGGATGTTGGGAAGCTCAAGGATGGGAGGGTAGCAGGGGAGTTGGTGAACAGGCTGAGTGGAGATTTGGGGGGGTCTGGGTGCTTTGGGGAATCCTGAAGAGTTCTGGAATGCCGTCAAGACCACCATCCTTGATGTTGTCGGTGGATGTCTTGGAAGTCACCGGAGGGCGAAGAATAATTTTGTCTCTCAAGGACACTGGATACCATTGACCAGAGTCGCAGGGCCAGGCTGAATGGCAGAGCTGAGTTGTTCAGGGAGTTGAAGCATAAAGCTTTTCCTGCGCTGAGGGTGGACAAAGAGACCTATGTGCAAGGAATCTGTGAGGGGTTAGCGTTAGAGCATCACCTGTGGTCAAGTGATTCTTGGCCCGCTTACAGGAGAATTCATGCATTGTGTTCCTCAATACCCATGGCTTGGTGTACTGCATTTAGAATGGATGATGCTGGGCTCATGACAGAGGAGTCCGAAGTGAAGGCCCGCTGAGCCGGTTACTTTGAGTGGCTGTACCAGGCTGATCCACCAGCTGTTGAGTTGGATGTCTAGGGTGTTAATGTCCCTATTACTGATCCCTCCAATCAACTGGTATTTTTTTTTTTTTTTTTTTTTTTTTTTTTTTTTTTTGTATACCTTGGTCGAGGCTCGTATGAGAGCTAACACACAACTCACAGCAAGGAGGCATGAGACAAGAGGGGCGGGAGTGGAAGGGACAAAACATTGGGGAACAGACACAGGTGAACTGTGGAAGGGGGAGGGATGGGGATGGGACGGGGAACATGGCGAGGGGAAGATGGACATTAAAGGGACTTTCAGGAAGGAAAGCAGGAGAATTGAAGGAAGTGGGCGTGGGTGGATTATCGCCGGTAGAAAAGACCGAGGATTTGGATGGGGGAAGATAAGAGGTGGTGGTGAACAGCTGTTTTGAAAGCCTGGAGGGAAGAATGGGAAAGAATAGAGTGAGGAAGTTTATTCCAAAGGCGGGAAAAAAGAGGAATGAAAGAGTGAAGATGAGCAGTGATTCGTGATTTTGGTAGTTTTACCAGAAGGGGGTTGTTGGCGGACCTTGAGCGCCCTGTGGAAATGTGGTTGGGACAAATCACAGAGAGAGCAGGGGGGCAAGGCTGGAGAGGAGTCGGTAGAAGACAGAAAGACCACCGACCAACCTGCGGTGATTGAGTGAGAGGCCCAAAGACTCAGCTTCATTGCGGGAGATGCCAATGATCTTAAAAGCCCTGGTTTCGACAGCGTGAAGTCGAGAAAGGTGGGAGGCAGGAGCACCAGCCCAGAGGGGAGAGCAGTACTCCATCAGGCTACGGACAAAAGATTTGTAAGTGGTCAGGAGCTCAAGAGGGCCGAGGAAGGACTTTGCACGACGGAGGATTCCCAGTCGGCGACTGGCTTTTGAGGCAAGGTTGGAAATGTGACTTTCCCAGGAAAGGTCATGGCAGATAGTGAGACCCAGAAGCTTGAAAGAAAAGACTTCTTCCAGAGGATTGTTGAGAAAGTGGATGGGGGTTTTGTAAACGGTCCTTTCGAAGAGACATAGTGAGAGTGTGAGATTTGTCTGGATTGAAAGACATGTTCCATGTGTTGGACCAGTTTGTGATTTTATCCAGATCTGCAGTGAGCGAAGAAGCTGCTGCTTGCCGGTCTGAGGGATGACAGATGGTACGGCAGAGGGTGGAGTCATCGGCAAAGAGAAATAGAGGATTTTCCAGAGAGTCCGAGAGATCATTGATGAAAACCAGAAAAAGAACAGGGCCCAGAACGCTACCTTGAGGAACTCCAGCCTGCACAGGAAGAGGGGATGAAAGAACTCCATTTAGGGCCACACGTTGACTGCGACAGGAGAGGAAGTCTGCGAGCCATGAGTGGAGATGGCCTTGAATACCATGGGAAGAGAGTTTGGTGAGTAGGGCAGGGTGCCAGACTGTGTCAAAAGCACGTGATATGTCCAGGGATACGGCTCGGATTTCCTGTCTGGCATTGAGGACCTCCATCCATTGATGGGAGAGCAGTAGCAGCATATCTAGGGTAGAGTGACCTGGTCTGAAACCAAATTGATGATTGGAAATCAAGCCATTGGAGAAGAGGAAGGATTTCATGTCTGAAGCGATGATGGATTCCATAACCTTGCTGATGATTGGGAGAATGATCCACTTTCATTTGTGGAAACACAGGCTGCAGTGAACGGGTTGAAATGGGGTAAAGCTCCAGGGATCTGTGGCATCCATGCTGAACTTCTCAAGGCTGGTGGAAATGCTGCACTCGTGTCGTTGCATGCAGTTCTGTGCTCTGGCTGGAACACAGGCATCATCCCAACTGATTGGAAGAGGGGCCTTGTTGTCCCTCTCTGGAAAGGGAAGGGTGATCGCCAAGACTGCAACATCTACCGAGGGGTGACGCTGCTCTCAGTGCCGGGCAAGGTCTTTGCTCACATAATTCTTGATAGGGTTCGCCACCATCTGCTTGAGCACCAGTGCCCAGAACAGTCAGGCTTTACACCAAAGAGGTCAACGATTGACCGTATCCTTGCTCTTCAGGTCTTCACCGAACGCAGACGAGAGTTTCGGCAGGGGCTGCTTGCAGCCTATGTTGATCTCTGTAAAGCGTTCGATTCAGTGAATCGGGATGTCCTCTGGAGGATTCGTGGTCTTCGTGGGGTGCCACCAAAACGGATCAATCAGATGTGAACTATACTCTGGTACTGAGAGTGCTGTGAGATGTGGTGATACCATCTCCAACTTATTTACAGTAGTTACTGGAGTTTGTCAGCGGTGTGTACTGGCCCCCACACTTTTCAGTGCTTGTATGGACTGGATTCTAGGGAGGATGTCAGAGAGATCAAGCTGTGGTCTATCACGTTTGGGAATGTCAGGATATTTGACCTTGATTTCGCAGATAATGCAGTCATCTTTGCGGAGACTGGATATTCTTTTGGGCGTCCTCGCGGATAACTGAACGAGGGGTCGGAGCTGCTGGGATTACGGGTTTCCTGGGTCAAATCTAAGGGCCCTGTCACACCTTGACGTTTTAGGCAGCAATGGCAACGTATAAAAATGAATGTAAAACGTTGGCGTACGCTGAAATTTTGATGTTTTTTTTTTTAAAGTTTTTGGCGTATTCATAACGTGTTGGTCGTATGCATAACATATTAGTAACGGGCACAGAACGTTTCGTTGTGTTATACATAACTTTTCCCAACGCATGCTTACCTTGTGGTCGGCGTTCAAAACCTATGACAAACGATAGTTTAACTTACCCTTTGCGTGCTATACGTATCGCCGGCGAACTCGTGGCGTGGCCAGTTAAGAACTTGCCGGATGCCGATTGAAATCAAAACTGCCTGAGAATTTGAAGTGTCAACATCGCAGTCACACCTTGACGATTTTGCCAGCGTATGCCATTCTAGGAAAAATGTGTTTGCAACGCAAGGCACACGTCAGATACGCTACAGGTAAGTTATGTATACGTTGAGTATGCTGGAAATCATTGAAGTACGCTGGCATATTTCCTAGTCCGTTTGGTACGTCGTGAAATTTCAAGCATGCTGAAAATTTTAAGACGTACTCGACGTAAGGCTCACACGTTTCGCTTGCGTTGGCATCTGTTCTGATCACGTTCCGCGATCGTTTAAACACGGCGAACACACGTTACTCGTAGGTTACTCATAAGTCGAAGCACGTCAAGGTAATGGCCAACATACTTGAAACCAAATTTCTAATCGATGAGTAACGTGCTTTGAACAAATGCGTAGCGTCAGCTTAGCCTATGTTTAACGTGCTTGGAAACTTTGAGTAACGTGCATTGAAACTATGTATAACTGACCTTGAACCAATGACTGGCGTGCTATGAACGTAAGAGTAACGTGCGTTTAACCTATGAGTAGCATGTTTTAGACCGAAGTAAAACGTGCTTCTAACCTTTGAGTAACATGCTATGAACCTTTTTGTAACATATGTAAAACGCACATTGTCGTATGTAGACGAATTAAATTGACGTCTTCCGGACAACCATAGAACTTACTGAAAGTGTTTCTAACTTACATCTACCGTGTACTGGCGTATTGGCAGCGTTTAGGGGAATTGGTATATACAAATGGGCTTCACAATAAAAACCCATCATTGTTCCAGACTCCATGGTGAGTAGATGTGAACGCCGGTAGTATCAATAGTAGCAGTACTATTACTAGTAGTAGGTGTGCGTGACAGTAATAATAGTAGTAGTCGTAGTAGTAGTGGTAGTAGCATTGGTAGTAGCTGTATGTCTATGTCAGTAGTAGTATGTGAGCGTGATGTGGAGGCTGTGGGGGATGATGGATCCTCGTTGCGTCAACGAATAGGAGAATACTTTGCACCATTGTTCGATGTTCTGAAAGGGCTAATTTTTTTTCCTCATTCCGAAGATGAAATATTTTTTTGTTTTACTATTGAAATTATTAAAAAAAGACTTTGACAAATGCATAATGTACTAGTAATGAACACAGAACGCTTCGATAACTTATAGATTAGTTATACCAACGATTGCTTATCGTGTTTTAGGCGTCCACAACCTATGCCCAGCGATAGTCTAGCGTATGCATAACGTGGGAGCGCATCGTCTACGATTACGTGACGTTTGCTATCCATTGACTGCCACTAAACTATTTTAATAAACGGCTGTCACTCGCCTATTGTTTTTGGACGTTGGTGCTCGGCAATTCAAATCGTTTCCATTGAACGAGTTAAATCGCTTCCACAGCACTGCAGTCACGGCACCAACAGCAGCAGGCTCAGTGCCAGCCTCATGCCAGGCTCAAGCGGATCCCTGTAGAAGGTGTACTGCTTGGTTATCCTTGGACCCACTCTGGCTAGCGGCTCGTCGAACATTGCTGAGGGCATTCGCAGGAAGTTGGTGAAGGATGCTTGGTCCTCGTTCCGGAGTTCCACCATGAGCTGGTCATATATGCCGTAATGGCGTCGCCTCCCGATCCATGGTCTGACCCAGTACCTTCTCCTCCTTTCACGTCTTCTTCTCCCGGCTCTATTGGCACGCAACTGGTGCAGTGTCAACTCGATGAGGTCATGTTGATGTTCGAGGACAGTTAGGTATTGTCGTCTCAGCGTTGCCGTATCCTCCACCTCTCGGAATGACACGGACATGTACTCACCACGAAGTCTAAAAAAAGACTGGTTCCTCCTGCGAAGCCCCTTTTTATGTACCAATTCCCATAATCGCTGCCAATACACCATTATACGGTATATGTAAGTTAGAAACGCGTTCAGTAAGTTATGGGGTCGTCTTGAAGACGTCAAATACGTCTACATACTTATTTGTTCGTAAGGACATGCTTTACAAATAATTCCCAAGCACGTTACTCATAGATTATAAATGTCACGGGTTCCTTAAACATTACTTTGATGTTTTTCAATGTATGAGAAACTTTCTAGTCGCGCGTTGCGAGCTGTGAACAACGTTCGTGTAGCGTGCTGATAAAACGTTACCTATAGTTTATGAATGAGTTTCGGGTACGCAAATGATACCTCGACGTGTTTCCACATATGAGTAACATATAAATAACGTGTGTCAACGATCGCATAACGTGCCTAAACCTTATGGCCAGCGTCGCGAAACGTGTGAGCCAAACGCCGAGTATGTCGTAAAATTTTAAGCATATGAAAATTTGAGAAAAACCACAAAGTTCAACGATTAAAGCCAGCGTACTATGACTTATGGCAGTGTTTTTCAGTGTGCTCTTAACGTATACAAAACCTACCCATAACGTATTCGACGTGTACCAGCGTATTGGGCAAATTTTCATAAATCGGCATAGGTTGGCTAAATCGTCAAGGTGTGACAGCCCCTTAAGATCCAGTCTTTCAATGACATCTTGGACGTTGCTATCCTGTCTGTACCTGTTTGTGGAGAGGATTTTGAAGTCATGGAGAGATTCACTTTCCTTGGCAGTGATATTCATGTCTCTGTTGCCTGTGGGCCAGAGGTCAACTGACGTCTGGGTCGGGCCTGGAGAGTCCTGGATTCACTGGATCATGGGGTGTGGTGCCGTCGGTACTTGTGCAGGAGGACAAAAGTCTGAGTCTTCAGGTCCTTGGTGCTTCCATTCTTGCTCGACAGATATGAGACTTGGATTCTGACCAGGGTTCTGAGATGGAGACTTAAATCCTTTGGTACCACGTCTCTTTAGAGAATCCTTGGTTATCGCTGGTCATACTTTGTGTCCAACTCGCGGTTTCTGAGAGACTCAAATGAGATTTGTTACCTGCATAGTCCGTGAGCATCAGCTGTGGCTGCATGGACATGTGGCTCATTTTCCTGACGCTGATCCTGCTCACCAGATTCTCTCAGCGAGGGAGTCTCGTGAGTGGAGGAGGCCAATGGGCCGACTACGTGCCTCGTGATTTCAGCAGGTTGATCGGCATCTCAAGGAGATGGGGATGGGCCAGGCATCTGCCTGGGGGATGGCCAGACGGAGGCTCCTGGAGTACCGGCGGAAAGTGGACGCAGCGACGCGCTGCTCCGGCGCATGCTCCCATACCTGACCTGACCTGACCTGATGGAGTCAAATATATCCCAACAAAGTGCTGTTTACGTTAATAATGTAGCATCTTTGTGCTGTTTTCCAATTTGAAAATGGCAGATACCATTACAGCAGAGTTGCTATATCATCAAGATCTTTACTGGGCATTACCATGGACCACCACACAAAAGGGACAGTGTGCATCACTCAGATGGAATTTCACAAGTTCAAACTAGAAAGGCACTCGATAAAGCACTTTCCTCCGGCAGGCTAAACAGTTTACATTTTGTATCCCACTGATAGGCCACATGTGTATCCGGACCCGAACCAAAATCTAATCGGCTTGTTCTTGTCACCTACCCAACCCATTCACCAGATTCGGCTGCATCCATTCACAACATTTTTGATATATATCCTGCTCAGAGACAAACAGACATTAGTAGTGAAATTAACATTAGTCTTTGACAATGCTATTTCTCAATTGCAAACTATCTTTTGATTAATAATGAAAAGATGGTTGAACCACTACGATATTATAAAGCTCAACACAAGCACATTATCACCTGAAGACCAAAGTACGTGGAAAATCGTGTCCAAACATTACAAATGTACTTTGACCGTTAGGTCAAAATGCATGGTCTTGCAAGCTACGCTTGTTCCGATGCCTTCTGGTTTCATCAACAAGGCAAAATAATTATTATAAAAAAGTTGGAAAAAGAAAATAAACCTCACAAAGCCAAAGGAAGAAATGAAAGCAAGGATGGAAAAAAAAAAAACCACAAAGAAATCCTAACTAGTGAAGATAGAAAGCGTTGGTATAAATACGGAGGAGCAACGAAAGAGGTTACAGGTCTGTGAAAACAACTGGGACAGGAGGATGACGGGTATAAAGAGGGTGGACATAAGGAGGAAAAGCAAACTGAGGGAGGAGGTCTGTGTGCAGATGAGCTTGATGGGAAGATCGGTGAAGATCAGGGTGAAGTGGTAGGGCACCTGGTGTGGATGGAGGAAACAGAATTCTGAATAGAGCATATTTATTGAAAGAGCAATGCAAGTGAAAAGGGGTTCGACTGTGGTTGAGATGGTTTGGATTCTGTGAAGAGGGATGTCAGAAAGGTGGATGAAGAGTGGAGAGAGATGGCTGATGATAGAGAGCGGTGGTGGAGTGTTTGTGACGGTGCAGATCAGCAGCTTGCAGTACCAGTCAGCCTCGCTCTATTACAAAGGGATTTTGAGGAATAACTAGATAAACGTGATCTCAAGTGCTGTGTTGGCAATTGAGCAATTCGTTTGGACTTAAAGATGTACATGTCTGATTTATAGACAAACACTTGTGGAGATATTTCACCCTGGCAATAACATGGCTTTTACGGGCTGTCACAATGCCACCTCTTCAAATTGACTGGCACCACCACAGTCTATCAGGTTCATTATGTGCTGAGTTCATGTTCGGGCATTGTACTTCAAATGGAATGAGCCCTGAATGGTGACATCCAGTGATGGTTCCAATGGCATGGGCGTCACACTTCGCTGGCTTGCGGCTAAGAAAATGGTAAAACAAGATCCTGGTGACTTGCCAATGCACCTGAGACGTTGAGCATGCGTATTTGGATGGCAAGATACACGTATCACGGTAACCCTTCGCTCTTCGTTGCCGATTTGATGTGCCTATCCTGTTTTTTTTTTTGTTTTTTTTAATGTACTTTAACTTTTTGCTTTAGTGATTTAAAATAAGTCCACAAGAACGTTGGCTTGATTCCAAAGTGAGTAAACGCACTTCCTTTTCCAACTGGTAGATTTGTGAATGGCTTGTTTAGTTATCGAGTGGTTGTCAAATCAAGCATCCAACTGCTTTCCAACCACAAAGTTGGTTTTTTAACATGCGTACTTACGGGAAGTTTCATTATCAAATTGTACTGTTTTGAGTTTTTACTTCTCATTGTAGTTTTGTGTGCTGTCTGTTGAACAGTGGCTGACGGGATAGGTCAGAGGTATGTGCACTTCACCTCTGAGCTGTCCAGCCTGTGTTCAAATCCTGTCCCGGCTATAAACTGTCATCGTGGTGTTTCACATGCGCAGCGATGCATCAATGTGTATGCGGTCCCTCGAATGAATGTTAAACTGGATGTTTCATCTGCTAACGTGAATTGGTGGACATTGAAGACCCCACGGTGTCCTTCACGAGGTGTAGGCGAGCTACCACTGGCTGGCATCCTGAACAAATGACAAATTCCTGCTCTGACTGACTGCTGTGTCGGCAATACCTTCCCTTCGGTCGCACTGATACTCTGAAAAGAGTATAGTACTTTGATGATTATGATGATGATGATGATGTTAATGATGAAAGCAGTTGTACTGGTGCTACATTGATTCCAGAATGGGTTTGGTAGAGAAGGAAGGGCAGTATACATTGGAGGACTACCATATGGCAGGAGGTCTGGTGGGTGACTGGTGGAACAGTCATTGAGTGAGTAGCCTACTCTCACCCCCCCCCCTCATAATGGACATAATGAAGTTTTGGAGGGGAGTTTCTTGGCAAGGGTTATACTGGGTGGTTTGCCATTGCCTTCCCAACGTCGTTTGTCAGTGCTTGATCCTTTAAATGATGAGTGTCGAACAAGGAAGCAGCATGTACCTTTTTTTAAAACTCTTTAGTATGACTCAGCCGGTGTTTCGACCACAATTCTCTCAGACTCACAGCGGACACGAACCATTATGCCACCGAGTTTGGTTCTTTGCTGCATAGTCTCTCTAAAATGTGGGTATCTGATTGGAATTGTCTCAGGATAGCAAACACCTATTGTCAAGGCCCCTCCCCCAGGTCTATCTGATGGCATCCTGCCTCCAACACTGTCCTTTGATGTCCACACTGGCTATTCTCACCACTTCATCCCAAGTGTGTGGGTTGTGCTTGCCAGCCCCTCTGGTCTGCATGTCCCAAAGACCGTTCTTTTTGTGAACAGTGTCGGAACTATACCAGCCATCCCTGCTGTTTTTTTTTTGTACAAAAACAAGGGAAATATTATTGTGTTGGGATCCATCTTACTCTTATGTGAATAAGGAAATATGTTTGTGTTAAATAGGGTGTCCAACACACATTCTGGTTAATTGTGTGGTCGATCTATCCTGTATGTGGGACCTCCCTGTAGACATTGAAGTTTGTACCCCTCCTGTAATTGTGAAATACATTGTTGAATCGTGGATGATGCCAGTTTTGGGGAAGTGGATGTGTAAAGAAAAAGGGAAGGGGGATCTCCAATGTGTATAAGTGTGTTGCGTCAGGTTTTCATGTGGGGGGGGGTGGTGTGTGGTGTGGGTGGTAAGACACATTGGTTCGTCATTGTAAGACATCAGCGTGAAGAACTATAGGCCTACCGATCCCCTTGACCAGTCTTTCTGGTGAGCTGCACGTTTGATGATGCAAATAATTTGACTTCCCTTCTGAGAAATATAGCTGTGTTTTTACTAATTAATTTGTCTGCCCTTTCCTTGGAAAGGACAATGGACATAATTACACATATGGCACTCCCACAGGAGGAAGTCCCTCTTGCCTAACCTGGGAAATAGATGGTAGCATTGCAACCGCTGTGATATTAATTATTGAATTGTGATCACTCGTACGATTGTATTCGCTACAAACCGAACCCTAACCCTAACTATGGTGAATCTTGGGTTTGGGAGTATTGTTGCATTTGTAGAATGGCGCATCATCATGTGGCCGTGATGGCATTTAAAGCAACCTCAACATGGGAACTGTGCTTGATTTTTCAGAGATTTTTGTGCTCACACTTTAGCTCTTTGAGGATGGACTTTTGTACCCCACACGCTGAGCACAAAGTAGGGTTAAGCAATTGGTTCAAATTGTCTGTCTGTCTATCAGTCAATTTCTATGATCGAGCAACTACTTACTCTCAATAAAATTTTACATTTTGAACAACGTTGAATATCAACCGGAACAGGAGCTTGCACGTTAGCATTACTTTGGCTCTGAATTTAGCAAATTGTATTATATGGTGCCTTGTCCCGAATGCGCATGCCTGCCTGACAGTCAGACAAAATTGAAAATCATTCCGAACAAGAAACTTACTGTTTTCAAAGACATCATGGAGGACACAAACAACAGGCATGAAGAACTAAATTAACGTATTAAATAAGGTGGTGTAAAATATGCTGCATCAACGGCGGAAAACCTCCAAAAAAGATGTTTTTGTTTTGTTTCTACTGCCTTTAAAACTTTTATTTTATTTCATCGAATGATAGAGTTGAACACGGGAGAATACAAATCGCCTTGTTGGCACTTCCTAAAACTTTCAGTTTAGCAGTTGACATGACAGAAGTAAATAGACACCTTAAATTTCTTCATTTCATCTGTTTACGCAGTTTTACTCAGTGATTTGTACTAATATTCGACTATTTCTTTGCAGCAAAGAGTTCCTGAGTCTTGTATGACAATTAACTATGCCTCGAATTCAGGGAGCACACAAACTTTCCGATTTTCAAAGAGGATGAATTGTTGGTCCATCGGAAGGTGGAGTCAGCCAGCATCAGATAGCTCAGAACCTTGGCATTCCACTTTCTATGGTCAATCAAGTGATTGTGCAATTCACCACTGAAGGCAAAGAATCCACAGCTTCCTGTTCTGGTCGATCTGGGCCCTAAGAAAGGTGTCTTTGAGCTGACAAGTGGTCCATTGAGAGAACTCCCGTTGTAAAGTAGCAGATGTTGCAGAGGAGGTCCAAGTTAGCTCAAGAACTGCCGTGCGGTACCTTCATCAACTGGGCTGCTATGGGAGAGCAGCTACGAGAAAATTTCTTCTCAGACCAGCCAACATTGAAAGGAGAAAGAAGTGGGCTGATGAGATGGCCAACTGACCCTTGGAGTTTTTTTTTTTTTTTTTTTTTTTTTTTTTTTCAGATGAGTCCCAATTTGCTCAATTTTCTGACAGTGGGCACATATGGGTCTGGAGACTTCCCATTCAAGAGTTCTCTTTGAACCGATTGCAGCCAACTGTCAAACACGGTGGTTTTTCAGTGACGGTGTGGGGAGCAATCTGGAGCGCTGGTCGGTCAGAGCTTGTGGAGTGTGTTGGCAACATCAACACTACGAAAAACATTTCTATCCTTGAGGATGGACTTCTCCCCATCTTCTCCACTGGTCAGATGGTAAAAAACAACACTCTGTTCATGGAAGATGGAGCTCCATGCCACACTGCAAAAATGACCAAAGAACGGCAGGACAGAAATGGGATCAAGCGACTTCCATGGCCAAGTCAGTCTCTTGAGATGAATCCCATTGAACACCTCTGAGCCATATTGGATCGAGCTGTGCAGAAAAGTCCAGGAAACCAACATCATGGGCAGAATTGCTGAACCTTTTGCATGAAGCCTGGACAGAAATCGCACAAGAGAACATTTTGGAACTCGTTAGTTCTATGCCTGAAAGATTAAAAGCATTGAAATCTGCAAATGGCAAGTCTACAAAATATGAGTTTATGTCTAAAAATGGATCAAATATACTACAAATGTTCAATAACTAAATTATTTTAAAATCATGGTGTCTATTTACTTCTGTCATGTCTCTGTACTTGGCCAAAATATTCCACCATCACATCCACTCAAATTTGCCGCACACTGAGGGCGGAGTTGGCATAATGTTCAGCTCGGGACTGTTCCGTGTGACGCATTGGCTCCATACGGTTAGGCCAAAAAAAAAAAATGTTGCATTGGCGTAACCCGCCCGACCCTAAAAATTCCGCCGACCCTACGGTTTTTTTTTATCGATATCAAGTATCTTGTTGATTGCGATCGCGATCGCCAAAACCCGGAAGTGTTTCGGACAGAACCCGCTGCACGCTGCGCTATGCATATGTCATAGTTTAGCTCGCTGCGTGTGTGTGCGTGTGTGTGTGTGTGTGTGTGTGTGTGTGTGTGTGTGTGTGTGTGTGTGTGTGTGTGTGTGTGTGTGTGTGTGTGTGTGTGCGAAACGGCTCTGCATATCATCTGTACGAGGGAGAGATATTGCGCCTCGCTCGATCAGTACGTCGTCTGTTGTTTCCAACATGGCCGCGTACTCTATCAAGATTACTGGCATGCTTGGGCCTAAAAAACTGTTCAGCGTCTTACGAAAATGCGACAAAGATGCGAGGCTTGGAGATATCATTCAGGGAATTGCAGACGTAAATTGTGACACTGCTCCAATACTTTCCTCCGTGCAAGCGTCTAGCAGTGATGGAGGGTCCTTTTCGGACGTTTTGGCGGCGGAAAAGGTGTCTATCTTAGACGACTTCGGTTATCGCTTCGTCGTCTCTTGGGACCACAAAAATCTGTTCGATTTAGAAGAAATTTGTCTTACCAGAGGTAAAGACATGTTTTGCATGATTTGTTTAAAAAATTACTTCAACTTGGGTGATTATTTGACTTAGAGAGGTTTGACTTCGGCAGAGTTCACTGTATTTGCTATTAAAAATGTTGATATATGTGTGAACAGCACCGAAAAGGCTATAAACCAGCATCTTGTGTATTCCCCTGGAGATGGTGCCTGAGATATCTCAGGCTTGGCAGGGGCTGATTCAGGATCTTGGGGAAAGGGGGGCTTCATCCGCCAAAGGCGAAAGGCCCGAGCCCCAGCAGGAAGTTTGGGGGGCCTCCCCCAGGGAAAAAAAAATATATTTAAAGGGTCTTCATATGGGATTTCCTGGCATCTGACGATAGAATTTACACATCTTAGAGCTGTTGTCAGTGGTGTACCGTCGTACTCAGTAGACAAAGCATTGGAGGGGCAGAGTGTTGTTCGTGAACAATGCTCTGCCCCTCCAATGCTTTGTCTACCATGTACGACAGTACGCCACTGGCTGTTGTAAAAACTACAGTCAACCTTGTCTAAGTCGAATCTGTTAGGACTGAAGAAATAGCTTAGATTTAAAGGTGTAAAAACAAAAGAATATAAAGAGAAGAGAACTTGATAAGATCTTTGACTTAGGCGATTATTCGACTTATGCAAGTTCGATTTAGGCAAGGTTCACTGCACTAGTTTTTTTTTTGAGTGGGGGGGGGGGTCGCCGACAAAAAGGGGGGGTACTCGAGCCGAGGGAGATTTTGGGAGGGATTTATTAAAAAAAAAAAAATCCCTACCTACCTACCCTATTTTTCAGTGACCCGTTACACCAATGCAACATTTTTTTTTTTTTGGCCTTACCATCACCCTGTTATTTGATATGAAGGTCACGAACAAAAGTAATGTGGATCGTACTCAAATGCAAAGCAAGAGTTTAAAAGACCCTTCCCATGTGTCCTTTTTATCAAGACTGCGTTGGGTAAGGTTCTGAACTCTCAGGTTTGTTGTTCATTTTGCTTAAGGCCCTGTCACACCTTGACGATTTAGCCAGCGTATGCCGACGTATGAATAATTTGTCTAAAACGCTGGCACACGTCGAATACGCTATGGGTAAGTTTTGTATATGTTAAGAGCACGCTGGCTTACATCTTTGTATGCTGGCTTACGTCGTAGTACGCCGAGCTGTTAGACAAATTTTCCATGCTTGAAATTTTTTGACGTATGCCAGCATATGACTCACACGTTCCGCATAATGCTGGCCATTAGTTGTAGGCACGTTACACGATCGTTGACACACGTCGACACACGTTACTTGTAAGTTACTCATAAGTTGAAACATGTCAAGGTAATGGTTAGCGTCAGTGTTCCAGACTCCCTGTTTTTTTTTTTCTTCGGTATGACGGTGATGTTGACACTTCGATTTCTAGTGCGGTTATAATATAATATAATTAATAGGCTTCCGCTCAACGATTTAAATCATAACCACACGAGAAATCGGTGTCAACATCACCGTCATACCGAAGAAAAAATAAATAAAACCAGGGAGTCTGGAACACTGACACGAACCATTACCTCGACGCGTTTTGACTCATGAGTAACGTACAAGTAACGTGTGTCGACGTGTGTCAACGATTGCGTAACGTGCCTAAAACTTATGGCCAGCGTATGCGGAACGTGTGTCATACGCCGAGTACGTCGAAAAATTTTCAACATGCTGAAAATTTGTCGACATACTCGGCGTACTCCGACGTATGTCAGCATTCTTCAGCGTGCTCTTAACGTATACAAAACTTACCCATAACGTATTTGAAGTGTGCCAGCGTATTCGGAAAAATTTTCATACATCGGCATACGCTGGCTAAAACGTCAAGGTGTGACAGTGGCTCGACACTTCGATGTCTAGTGCGGTTATGATTTGAATCGTCGAGCCGCAGCCTATTAATAGCCTACGCCGCGTGATCGTCGGCGATACACTGCCGCGCTATGCATAAGTTAGACTATCGTTGGGCATAGGTTGTGAACGCCGACAACACGCTCAGTATTCGTTGATATAAGTTATCTATATATTATCGAAACATTCTGTGTACGTTACTAATACGTTATGCATACGTCCAACTCGTTATGAATACGTCCAAAACTGGAAAAAAAAACATCAATAGTTCAGCGTATGCCAGCGTTTTACATACATTTTGATACCTTGCCATACGGTGGCTAAAACGTCAAGGTGTGACAGGGCCTTTATGAAGCACTGTGCTTAACCGAGTGGCTGTTCGCATTAACTTGCACATGTATGTTGTGGGACAAGCCAAATTGCATGTGTTTCAGTATTCCACAATAAGATGAGTAACTTATTTGTTGGAGTGAGGTCTTGTTTAAATGTGCCATTACTGTGCTGACAAATTTTTTTTTTTAAACCTTCTGAACTTGTTTAACACCAAAAGTGTTTTACCTGATAGTTTGCAGATGTACACTTTGGATTTCAATTTTTTTTTTATTCCATAGCTTCAGGAGGGTGAGTAGGGGTGAGGGTGGCAGAGATTGAAATTTCTACCATATTTGTGTACATAAATAAATACCGCACATGGTCCTGAATTGTTGCCGTTAAGAAGTCAGCGTCCTCACTTGTAAGGAAAGAAAAGCGAGTACAGTATTTCATACTAACTAAAAACTGAAATACAGTGCAGAGCACATTTTCAATGATTTATTACTTTCACGAGCAACTTTTCTCACAACACAAAAATTCAACTTTGAGGTTCATGTCCTGCTTTGCCAGTTCACGAACCTTTGAGATTGCATTGCTTTTTCCATGACATCAATGGGCTGTTATGAATGAATGCTGGAGGAAACGCACCATCACAAGCAGTTTCAGGGAACGCGTCATGTTAATGGGCCGTGGGTGTGAGTTTGAGTACATCGTTGAGATTAATGAAAGTGGCTGGACTACTATTATTCAGGTCTCGCATTTTTCTTCCACCTCTGCAGCTTAAAAGGAGAATTCTCAGTCATCCCTGTGGAGAGCCACGGTGTCGCTTCAGCTGTTTGAGGCAATCCATTTGTCTTCAGATCTGTGATGAAGGGATCTCAACTGCCCATGATCCTGGGTTTATAAGCTCGACAGAATGCTAGGGAACATTAACCTTCAAAATTGATCTTGATTCGACCTTTGATTGAAACTTATACTAGTGATACAGTGGTTGCAAACTTATTGTTTCGTGCAAAGACAGCGTTCACCACTAACTCAAAACCTGAGCTACATCTGGAGTGAAGGACACACTTTCTTGACACTTATTTGCTGATTGCAGGGTTGGTGTGCAAATAGGCCACAGTGGTAATCTGCCTGTGCACCCACCCAGAACGCTTGGGAAAGTGAGTTGCATTGAGAGTCTTCATTGCTTCACTCCGCAAAATGTACTTGATGATAATTTGGTGCCAGTCTCAAAATCATGGCGCATAAAACTATTTTAAAGGTTGCCTAAATTAATACCTATCTTATTAACTTGGAAGCCCCTCAATCATCTTGTGTCCACTATTTAAGATCATTATTTGTACTGAATGGAGGTTTAAGGTTTTTGTGGGTGGCAAGAGTATCAATCAGTAAAGCATTCCACTGTGATAATGAAGCTTGTTGTTCAGAGTACTGAATAAAAGGGCACTCAATGTGGCTTCTTGCCCACACGATGGAAAGCAAGACGTGAGGGCTCTAGTATGCGAGCCACCTGTGCAAAAATAACAAAACAAAACCTGATTGACTAACTACAATTGGCTAAGAACAAGATCCGAGTGGCTAAGAACACGATCTAAGCAGCAAAGAACAAGATCCGAGCAGCTAAGAACAAGATCTAAGCAGCAATGAACAACATCTGAGCGGCTAACTCAGATCAGCTAAAAACAAGATCTGATTGGCAAAGAACAAGATCCGAGTGGCTAACTCAGATCAGCTAAAAACAAGATCTGATTGGCTAAGAACAAGATCTGAGTGGCTAACTCAGATCAGCTAAAAAGCAGATCTGAGTGGCTAAGAACAAGATCCGAGTGGCTCAGAACAAAATCTGAGCGGTGAATTCAAATCAGCTAAAAACCAGATCTGATCGGCTAAGAACAAGATCCGATCGGCTCAGAACCATATCGGCTTTTCACTGTCAAATCTATTTTTCACGGCATTTTAATTTATCCTATTGCTCAGAGGTTTTGAGAAGGTTATGAATTCAAGGATTTATATATAGCGACCGGCTGGGCAAGTAAAACCACTTGTGGAATATTTAACAGAACATACCGACATGGAAAGTGTTTTCCCTGTGAAATCTGTAATCAGGTAACGACGCGATTCCGCATTAAGGTAGTAAAATTGGTCGATGTTTTAATTGCAAATCGTACCCCTCCCCTTCCACTGATACCGCAACGATGTCAACTGTGGGTGGTTTCATATGAATGGTAAATTTGAATATTTTAATTTCTTTTATATGTGTAAAATTAATTACTTAGCTTCCTCAAGCCCCCCACCCCCCCTAACTCTGCCAAAGACAACCTCGGCACTTTCTACAACCTTTAAAAAACCTCTGCGGAGAATTTGAAGCTTCTTACTTTGGAAGCAGTGTATTTAATCATGTTGGGATGATGATAATCCTTCTTTTGCAACAATATTGCTTTCAGGTTCTAGAAAGATTTTTCAGATGTTCATCCAGTATTTAATCTCCCACAAAAAGCCATATGTTGGCTTCGCAGCAAAATTCAATCTCAAGAGCATAGATGAGGGGTCAAGTAAATTTACATGATGCCTGTACCATAAGGGGACCTTTGTATTTCAGTCATATAAAATGTTGCATCGACTATGACTGTTAAATGTCACAGGCATCTACATGGACGCAACTGCTTTACCGCTTGTGTTTTATTTTAGGAGCACTTACCGTTGCATTGGATAAGATGATGTAGAAGATGACAAAACTACCAAACTGTCTACCTTGAAATGAAGATGATGCTCAAGATCTGGATATCCATTATGCCAAGAAGCGAAAAGGGTGCTGGCACCCTGGGCAAGAGTGAAAATCACGACCCACCTAGTGGCATTGCATATGAATGTCTTTTACTAACTGAGGTGTGAGTGAATTATTTGACCCTTTGGAGAAGGCCGAGATTGTGCTGCTGTGTCAATGCCAATTTCTTAGGTGTGGTCCACCAGACCAAGGAGCTCGAAGAAATGGACATTGACGAAAAGTCGTTTTTATGCATCCGCCAACAGTCGCCAGAAGCATTATGTTTTTGGGTTGTCCGTACGTACGGACGGCCGTCCGTCTGTCTGTGATAATTTTTTTTCTTCGTTTTCTATTGCAACCGCTTATCCAATTGACGCAAACTTTTCACCATAGGTGCGACTATTCATGTAGAATATTTTAATGATAATTATGATGTCAGAGGTCACATGGTGTGGCAGCCATGTTGGAAAAAAAAGGAAAAAAGATTGGACTTCTGCATCTCCAAAACCACTCCACGGAAAAAAAAATCGAAACTTGGCACATGTGATGTACTCTTCATGGGAAATGTGTGGGTTTTTTTTGATGATGTCACAAGTTGCTTCGTTATGACGTCCTAATTGTATAGGGATAATGCTTTATCTGATCAGTATGAAAACATTTGAGGGTCATCTTGGGCTAAATTGTTTGGGGGGAGGGGGGAATGATGATATCATTGGCCACGTGATTCGGCAGCCATATTGTTTTTAACATAAAAACCTTCAAGTTCTCCACCGATGACGTCATCGATCACATGGCTTGGCAGCTATGATTTTTTTGAAGAATAAACCTTTAAAAACCTTCTCCAGAACGGCTTGAGAGATCGAGGTGGAACTTCACCCACATGTTCCCCAAGCCTTGGGGATACCAGAGGGTTCATGAATAATTCATCGGTCACATGGTCTGGCAACCATATTGGATTGAACGAAAATCTTTAAAACATATATATTTCTCTTGAACCGCTTCACCAATCAACGTGAAACGTTGCAATTGTGATCTAGTAGTTATGGGGAATATATGTTTTAAATCAAACTTGGTACAAGTATGTTGTAATGATGTAATAATGTGGGCGGAGGCATTAGCAACATCACGACATTGAAGAGTGCCTTTCTCGTTTATAAGATGATCGGAATCTTATCCAAGGAGTGATTCTGGAGAGAGAGAGACAGACAGACAGACAGACAGACAGACAGACAGACAGAGACATTGTCCTTCATTCTCTTTCTTGGCTATAATCCAGGAAGTGGTAAAAGGCATTGTGCACTTTCCGTCACTCAACCAGCATGCAGACATATATCATTAACTTGACGGAGGATCAAAAATGACATTGACTTTGTTTATGAAAAGCATAATAGCATATGTAGATTAATAATTTTTGAGATAATTTGTCTTTCCATTTTTAGTAATCACTATCTATAATCAAGTGTTTTCTTGCTTTGCTGAAAATCAAGATTGCAGCAAACGGGGTTACAAATAGGGTGGAACAGTGGAAACTCGAGAGTTCATAGAACACCTTACCCCACAGTCTTGAGATAAATACATGGGAAGGGTGTTTTCAACTCTTGCTTTATGTTTCTGAGCATGATGTATATTTCTCAGCATGAGCTGCCATATCAGCTGAAACTCACTGTTACTCTGACCTCAGAGCGTGCAGAAAGTTGTATTGGTGGAGACGGCATAAAATTTGGCTAAACTGAAGGTTTTCGGAAGTGTAAACAATGTGATTTGTATTCTACAGTGTTCAAACATATCATTCAATTGAGATAAAATTAAAGTTTTAAAGGCTGTATAAAAATCCCAAAGAATTTATTCAGAAGTTTATTGCCACTGATGCACCCTCTTTCACATGATCTTATTGAACATGTTAAATTAGTGATTCATGGCTGTTGTTTGTGTCCTTTATAAACTTAGAAACAGTAAGTTTCCTGTTTGGAATGATTTTCAATTTTATTTGATTGCCAGACAGTAAGCCAGGTGGGCAAACAGACAAAATAAAAAATCACTCATCGAGTGACACTTGGCGAAATGGAACAGCACTTGGTAGAGCGCATACTTCTGCCATGCTGAACAGTTTACATTTTGTATTCCACTGATAAGTCGGATCTGAATCCGGACCTTAACCAAAATCGAATCCGCTTGTTCGTATCACCTAACTAACTCATCCACTTAGTTTTGTCATAACTCATCCATAACTTTTTGAGATATCATGCTATATACATACAGTAGTTTTTGGCCCCATCTCTCAATGGTGAAGAATCACTTAAAAATTAAATAATTCTCGTATCTGGATCTGCATTCAGATCTTCACCAAAATTGAGTCGATTCATCCTTGCCACTCACTCAACCTGTCCGAGTTTTGTCAGAATCCATCCCTAACCTTTTGAGATATTGTACAGTAGGGTGTTCTACTTTTTCAAAAGTAGTTGCTGGAATGAAGCACAATGTGCCCATCAGTTCCACGAGTGAAGTTAGGTGATCGACCAAAGTTTGAAAAATTTCCCGCCTTTTTTTACCACGGTCCGGCATTTTTAAATTTCAGGAAAAATCCATATTTTTGGAAATAATATTGATTTTTGAATATTTTTTAAAATATATTTCTCTGTGTTTAGATGGCAGGAAAAATCCATATTTTTGGAAATAATATTGATTTTTGAATATTTTTTAAAATATATTTCTCTGTGTTTAGATGGCAGGAAAAATCCATATTTTTGGAAATAATATTGATTTTTTGAATATTTTTTTAAAATATATTTCTCTGTGTTTAGATGGCCGAATGTACTTCAGTAGGCACCAGTATGATACTAAGTACCCGTAAATATTACTCACAACTTGTCCCAACAATTTGAGAAGGGGTTGCCATTTTGGAATTTCACTGAAAATCCCATATTTTGACAATTATTGCACGGCACATTGTTAGGCATTTACAGAATATCAGTTGTAGCGTTTTCATGCAGACATTATTAATGACAAATGAGAGCATGATCAATTAATTATGAGAACAACCAAATATGTTTTAAGCGACATGGTTTTCATATATGACAACATTCCAATCTAGCAAACAAGCAACCACACAGATACCTTATAGAGAACATAGCGTTTGTTTTGTATAGTCTGGGTAAAGCTTCCTGTGCTCTTCCACGCACTGTAGCAATGCTTGACGTTATTTCTCATCATTGCACATATGAATAAAGTCAGACACAAGCTTAATTCCTCTTTCAGCTAGATCATTTACGACACGCAAAGAATTATCACTTTCACAAAATTTCCTGTAACTAGCGAACTTGTCCCACATAGCGACAGGAGCCCTGACCATTGGTCAGTCAAGGTTTATCTGCAAGTACACAAAGAATAAAAAAATATATATAATTCATTAGATATTCACAAAATATACGATTTTTACTGAATTTTCAAAATGGCAACCCCTTCTCAAAATGTCGGGACAAGTTTGTGAATAATATTTACGGCTACTTGCTCTCATAATGGTGCCTTCTGAAGTGCATTCGGCCATATAAACACAGATAAATATATTTTTTAAAACATTCAAAAATCAATAATATTTCCAAAAATATGGATTTTTCCTGAAATTTCAAAATGCCGGCCCGCGGTCAAAAAATGTGGGAAAATTTTCAAACTTCGGTCGATCACCACCTTCACTAGTGGAATCGATAGGCACATAGTGCTTCATTCCAGCAACTACTTTTGCAAAAGTGGAACACCCTATTGTACAGGAAATCATTTTTGGCCCTATCTCACAATATGGTGAACAATCACTCAAAAAGTTCAAGTGCCCGGATCTAGATTCGGATCTTCATTAAAATTATGCGTTTCTGTCCTCAGCCAGTCATCTACATACACAACAAAATTTCAGAACAATTGCTTGAAAACTGTGGCCAAAATCATGTGACAGACAGACAGACAAACGCTACATACCAACAAACTTGGCGAAAAAACTTTTTTTCGCAACATAACAATTACCTGACTCCTCTGTGTGCATGCATGCTCGGGACGAGGCTTCGTACAATTTGCCAAATTCAGAGCCAAAGTACTGCAAAACTGCATGTTCCCATCAAGGTGATTTCCCATCAAGGTTATATATAGAAGCTTAGGGGTAGTTGTGACAAAATTCCAAGGCAAATGTAAGCCCACCCTTGTAAGTTGTACATTCTTTCTGGTCAGGAGTTATTTGCCTGAGTGGACATTCGACCTTCATATTGAATTTTGTGAAACCACTGCCTGTGCTTTGTGTCACTTACCACCTGTGCTTCATTATACCACTTTCAGATTCAAGCAAGAAAATATTGGAGTTGCTTAGGCATGAATAATGACAAATATAATCGGGACATTGTAATTTCAAAAATCCAGACCTCCTGGTTATGTTATTGCACATCCTGCACACTGCTGAAATCGTGAGATGATCATCTTTATATGGATCATTCATAAATCTCCACCTTTCACTTGTGAAACACCACCAATGTTTTTCAAAGGCAAGAAGCCTCGTGCTTGCCAGGCCCTCTTTCTCTTGTGGTGATGCTCTCGGGCCCAGCTTTGCCGTAACATATCATTACACCCCTGGAGTTACGAAAGGGATCATATTTGCACAGCAGAATGAAGATGGACCCATTACTCATGTTTTCTTTCCATCCCTGAGAGGTGATACAACGTGAGCCACATCGTTTTATTTGCACACATTACAGCCGAGTGAGGGCCCCCTTTGGACCGAGTGAGGGCCCCCTTTGGACCGAGTGAGAGCCCCCTTTGGACCGAGTGAGGGCCCCCTTTGGAGGCAGCATCAGAACTGAGGTTGTGGTTGATTTTCTAAAGGGGACTTTGTTTTGAGAAAAGTATTTATTTCGGGAATTTTTTGAATCCTGATTCTTGAATGGTTTAAAATTTATCCTCAGATCATAAATCATCTGTATAAACATTGCTGGTGATTCATCAAACCCACTTAATCGATCTGCCGGTGTTCCTCAGGGATCTGTTTAGTCCACTTTTGTTTCCTCTCCATCTTCAGCTACTTGGTGTGTAATATTAAAGAATTTAACATCATCTTTCATTGCTAGAACTGATTGTTGCACGATCTACTTGTCCATTGAACCTGATTGTACGTGTTCTTTTACAACTCTGAATTCCTGTCTTATTGGAATTCAACACAAGTGTCCATTACCCTTCTCAAACTCACCGCTGTTTATATTGACATCCTGGTCCTTTTCCTCATCTCAATATTTTTAAAGCCTCACCTCCAGATTGTGAAACTTGGGAATCACTGCTGATTGCTGCTTTTTATTGTTTATGTCCTTCAGGGGAGGAGCTTAACAGAAGGAAGCTGTTCACCTCCTCAGGTCACTCTTCCATCAATACTCATCCATACTTTGTTCTGCTCTGTTAACCGGGCGTAGTGGCGTGCGCCTGTAATCCGGCTACTCGGAAGCTTGGGTTGGAGGATCGCTTGAGGACAGGCGCTCTGCGCTGGGCCACGCTATGAGAGGGTGTAGGGCAGCCCGGAATCATGGCGAAACCCAATCCTTATCCCTGTGTCGTAAGAGGCGACCAGGGTTGCGTCAGGAAGGGAATCCGGCGTAAAACCTGTGCCAAATCAGTATGCGGATCATAACGGATGATCCGCTGTGGCGACCCCTAACGGGAGCAGCCGAAAGACGAACAACAATGAAAGACGAGCAGCCGAAAGACGAACAAAGACGAGTCACAAGGGCTGGAGCTGGACACGCATGAGAGAGGTGGAGCTGAACTTAAGGCAATAAGCATCTCTCGCTTTACCTCTGCTTGACCGCCATCTTTTCTCTCCTGGTGTTACACCGCATCATCTTCTTCTGCTGTCTGCCACCGCATCATTCCTATCATTACGCCCATCCTGAGTGGGGTATATTTATTTATTCACTGCACATAAGTTTGCATGCCCCCATCATCCCTGTCTGTGTCCATTGTCGCAGACAGGGATGAGGGGATACGCAAACTTATGTACAGCGAATAATAAACACCATTATAATTATGAGACCGCTTCTTGCCCATTGCCTCTTGTGCGCATTCTGCCGCCTGGTTTGGTTTTGTTGAATGATCCTTGAGGAACGGCAACTGTAGATCAATATAACTGAAAAAGTACACAGAACCATTTCAGAAATCCACGGAGGCATTCATCAGACCTTCAGCACTGAGGCATGACACGTCAGTGGGCCTCAGGCGGGGCGATATATATATATATATAATTGAAATATGTGGAGTGTGACGAGCACTCCCCGATCTCCATTGGGCATAGTCCTACATCAAAGCGTAACTTCAGCCCCGCAACTCTTTCAAACAGACAAAGATTACATGATCAACATCAATTAAACATCAAATAGAGCCACCTATCTGGATTTTGGGCTTGTTTGCTCTCATCAGCATGGCATACCGATAAATATCTAACCAATGATGACCACATTCGTCGTTTTAACATCAGATGCACCTCCGCACTGTTATGGTGACATCACCGCGGATTATGTCTCACACAGTAAAACCACATAATCTGCAAAGAACAACCGTCCATCTGTTTTACCGTGTGTTTGCGACCGTGTGCGACAGTTATTCCTGAATAATCTGTGCGCCTGATGGCACGACACGCCACCAATACATTTCGGGGGCGGGGGGGAATACTCTGTGGTGCGGTTCCCGACAGTAGTCGCGTTGTCTCTGGCCCCAGCCTCACGCGCGGAGACTGTGTTCTTAAGGAGGAGCTTGAGTGGAGAAGGGGCGGAGGGTGGAATGGTGAGCGGGACCAGGTAGGCGGGTGTGGTCGACGTTGAGGCGTGGGCGGAGACTAGGAGGCGGAGTCGAGAATCAGGAGGCGGAAACAGGCACACACCGCGTGAAAACACACAAAACGGAGGAACTACTCCATCTTTTATAAGGCCCGAAGCTCGGGGGGAGGGCCATGCCAAATTTAAATGTCATCGCCCGAATCGGGCGCTCCGATTGACCCCTCACGTAGCCTGCCAGCTTGGGCCAGAAATCGCCTCACTCTGTTTCCGGCAAGGCCATCCCCAACAGCGGGAACATTGCGCTCGACTCCACAAGACGACACAAATCACCCACACTGAACTCAGCACGTGATTCACAAGCAAATCTTCATCAGGTCTGGACCCCTTGTCCTCGGGTGAACCGACCATGTGTCAGGTGAAGGACGGTATGCTGTGTAAACGAGATGAGGGTCAAGCAGGGCAGAGGGTACCATGGATTGTCTTGCTGTCAAAAAAAACACCATCAGTGCAACCTCTTAAGAGGTATTTGTTCGCATGCCTTTCTAATGCAATCGGCAATTCTCCCCAGCTAATTTGAAGCTCAAATCGACAGTCCAGCATCGAGTGCACGTCACTCGCCGCATATGCCGGGTTTCGGGCTCACCCAGGAACGAGACTCCGGGTGCAGCGGATCCTTCACGTGGCACGGCAGTTTACCCACCTTACAGTGAAAGCGCACGTGACTGATTTATCCCAGGAAAGAAAAGAAGAAGAGTGGGGATGAAATGAAAAGAAAATGATTTAGCAACCCTAACCATTAAATCATCGCTACGCACTCCCTGTTGTCCCGCTAAACAAAAGGAAGGGGACTATCCACACGTATATTAATGGAATAACTGTCTTGGGACACCTATCTGCTGTATGCATGCGGTTCCTAGAACCGCAACTATATATATATATATATATATATATATATATATATATATATATATATATATATATATATATATATATATATATATATATATATATATATACTCGCAGGGATACCCGTGCTCCGCACAGGAATCCCATGGATGACGGCGGGTCTGAAGGAGTATATGTCACAGTTAATTGTAAAATTGTAGAGGCCTGCATCATAATTATTATTTTTATCATCACCACGAGAATAATATATTTTCCCCGCTGTTGTGATAATGAAGTGTCGTACTGTGATTGGCGGCAACGGAGATTGGGCGGATGTGGCAGCACTGTGTATGGGGGTCGGTGGCTAGTGATGACTCGGTGGCTGGTGATGACTCGTATGCCGCGTGCTCCGTGGAGGGTCGTGCTGGAACAGTAATGGTATGTAGTATACTGTATTAGGAATGTAATTGGGATTAGAGTATGGAGTTTGCCTTCAGTATTATGTGTACAAGTTATTGTATTTTGTTATTCTTACCGTATGTATATTTATGTTGTTGTAGATATGCGTATGGGTTCTGTGAGAATAAAGCCGATCAAAAAGGTTTATTGTTGATTACTACAACAATAATTTATTCTCACAAAACCTACCTGGTTGGATTGAACCAGAAGAGCGCTGAGGCCGACACTGGAATGGAGCGTTTGCTGAGACCAGAGAGGCTGGATTCGGATCCCAGTTCACCCACGGCGGCACAACAATGGAAACACTGGTTGAAGACGTTCGAAAACTTCCTGGGAGCTCTACCACAGGATAATCTGGATAAGATGAGTCTGCTTACAAATTTTGTCTCACCAAGACTATACGAAACTATATCAGAGTGTACCATTTATGATGAGGCTATCCGTACTTTACAGTCACAGTACGTAAAGCCCACTAATGAAGTGTTTGCACGCCATTGTCTTGCAACTCGCCGCCAGCAGGTCGGAGAGTCCTTAGATGAATACCTTCTGACTCTGAAAACGTTAAGTAAAGAGTGTAACTTTGGGGCTGTAACAGCAACTCAACATTGCGAAGAATCCATCAGGGATGCCTTCATTAGCGGCCTGCAGTCACCACTGATCAGACAACGTCTATTAGAGAATAAGACTTTAGATTTAGCTACCATGTTTGATCAGGCGAGATCTCTTGATTCAGCCCAAAGAAATTCAGAATCTTATTGTGTTATTCAACCCTCCCGTTCATTGGGTGCTGCCTCATCCAATCAGAATACCGGTGAAGTGGAACCCACAACTGTAATGGCTGCTACGGGTGTTAAATGTTTCTTTTGTGGTTTTTTAAAACACCCACGTGTAAAATGTCCGGCACGAGAGGCTGTGTGTCATAAGTGCCAGAAAAAGGGTCATTTTGCTAAGGTGTGCCGTAGTACTTCATCAGTAGCTACTGGTGCTTGTGCAACTTCCTCTGATCAGGCAACGCCCAGCGGCTGTGTCTGCTGCCGCTGCGCCAGGGGTGTTATCGAAGGCGGTGGTGAGGGTCACCCACGAGGGAGTGGAATTGAATGGCCTTATGGATAGTGGTAGTTCAGAAAGTTTTATCCATCCCGACCTCGTTAAGTGCCATTTAAGTGTACATCACACCCAAGGCAATGTTTCCATGGCATCTACTTCCTTCACCGCTCAGACATCAGGGTTCTGTCGAGTCAATATCAAAGTAAACGGTCGGTGCTACCAAGATGTGCGTCTGTCCATACTCCCTCAGCTGTGTTCAGATATAGTTTTGGGCCAGGATTTTCAGGGACTGCATGATAGTGTTACACTGACATATGGAGGTAGTTTGCCTCCTCTTGTTATCTGTGGACTCAGTACACTATGTGTTGACCCTCCAGAACTGTTTGCCAACTTGACAGCTGATTGTTATCCTGCTGTTGCTCGATCACGCCGGTACTCTCCCGATGATCGTAAATTCATTGAAAAGGAAATTCAAAGGATGTTGAAGGAAGGTATTATAGAGCCCAGTAACTCCTCTTGGCATGCACAGGTTGTTGTCGTTAAGAACGAAACTCACAAGAAACGCTTAGCCGTGGACTATTCAGAAACTATCAACAAATTTACACTTCTTGACGGGTATCCTCTGCCTCGTATAGATGACACTGTTAACAAGATTGCTCAATACCGTGTTTTTAGTACAATTGACCTCCGTAGTGCGTATCATCAAATCCCCATCAGAAATGAAGATAAGCCATACACCGCGTTTGAGGCCTGTGGACGCCTTTATCAGTTTGCTCGGGTTCCCTTTGGCGTCACCAACGGAGTGGCTTGCTTCCAACGTATCGTGGATTCATTCATCCAAGAAGAAGAATTGGTTGGAACATTTGCTTACTTAGACAACATTACTATTTGCGGCATGACTCAGGAAGAGCATGATGCTAATCTCACGAAATTTCTTGAGGCTGCGAAGAGAAAAGAATATAACTTACAATGAAGACAAATGCATCTTTTCAACTAACAGGCTCAGTATTCTCGGATATGTGGTGGAAGGAGGGAAATGCGCCCGGATCCTGAACGACTCCGACCCTTACAGGATTTGCCTGTGCCTCGGGACATGAAATCGCTCCGACGCATCCTTGGCTTCTTTGCCTATTATTCACAGTGGATATATGACTACTCAAGCAAGATCCGCCCACTGTGTGCCACTACTACATTTCCCATGACAAGGGAAGCAGAAGCAGCTTTCCATCTTCTTAAGCAAGACATTGAAGGTTCAGTGGTGAGGGCGATTGACGAATCCATACCCTTCGAAGTTGAGACCGATGCTTCGGATGTAGCAATTGCTGCAGTCCTCACCCAGGCAAGACGTCCGGTAGCCTTCTTTTCCCGAACCCTTCAGGGACCCGAATGTCGTCATGCTTCTATTGAGAAGGAGGCCCAGGCTATTATTGAAACAGTTCGCCACTGGAGACAGTATTTGACAGGCAGACATTTTACTATAAAGACAGATCAACGATCAGTGAGCTATATGTTTGATAAGCAGCATAAAAATAAGATAAAGAATGATAAGTTCATGCGTTGGAGGATGGAATTATCTTGCTATGATTTTGACATTGTGTATCGTCCTGGTCGAGAAAACATTCCCTCTGATACATTCTCCAGGTCTTATTGTGGGATGGCATGCCACGATCGACATTCACTGTTTAACCTCCACGAAGCCTTGTGCCACCCAGGGGTTACCCGCTTATACCATTTTCAGAAATCTAAGAATATGCCATATTCTGTGGAGGATGTCCGGCAGGTTGTTGGATCTTGTAGAATATGCGCAGAATGCAAGCCCAAGTTTCACCAACCAGATAAGACTCGACTCATAAAAGCTACTCAGCCATTTGAGCGTCTCAATATAGATTTCAAGGGGCCTCTTCCGAGTACAGATAAGAACCAGTATTTTCTTAACATTGTGGACGAATATTCACGGTTTCCTTTTGTATTTCCTTGTGCCGACATGACCACTTCCACGGTTATCAAGTGCCTCTGTCAGCTGTTCGCTATTTTCGGAATGCCGGCTTACATTCATTCAGACCGGGGACCCTCCTTCATGAGCAAGGAATTACAAGACTTCCTTGCCAGTAGGGGGATCGCTGGTAGCAGAACTACTAGCTATAATCCTCAAGGGAATGGCCAAGTGGAGAGGTTCAATGGTACCATTTGGAAGGCAATCACAACGGCTCTAAAATCCCGTAATCTACCCATCAAATGCTGGCAGACTGTTCTGCCTGATGCTCTCCACTCAATTGTT
>NC_140961.1:33197285-33219785 GCF_056783735.1 Eptatretus burgeri
ACATAGGCTGCAAGCAGCCCCTGCCGAAACTCTCGTCTGCATTCGGTGAGGACCCGAAGAGCAAGGATATGGTCAATCGTTGACCTCTTTGGTGTAAAGCCTGACTGCTCTGGACGCTGGTGCTCAAGCAGATGGTGGCGAACCCTATCAAGAATTATCCGAGCAAAGACCTTGCCCAGCACTGAGAGCAGCGTCACCCCTCGGTAGTTGTTGCAGTCCTTGCGTCACCCTTCCCTTTCAAGAGAGGGACAACAAGGCCCCTCTTCCACTCAGTTGGGATGATGCCTGTGTTCCAGGCAGAGCACAGAATAGCATGCACATGAGTACTGCATTTCTACCACCCTTGAGAAGTTGAGCGTTGGTGCCACAAATCCCAGGAGCTTTACCCAATTTCAAGCGGTTCACCGCAGCCTGTATTTCCACAAACGAAGGTGGACCACAGTTGATTGGAGGGTCAGCAATTGGGATAGTTACACCCCGACATCCAACTCAACAGCTGGTGGATCAGCCAGATACAGCCACTCAAAGTAACCAGCCCAGCGGGCCTTCACATCAGACTCTGTCAAGAGCCCACCATCCTTCGCTCGAAGTGCAGTACACCTAGGGACGGGCTTGGAGGAACGCAAGGTGTGAATTCCCCTGAAAGCAGGAGGAGAATCACTTCACTGCAGGTGATGCTCTACCCCTTCCCACATTCCTCGCACATAGGCCTCCTTCTTCACCTTCAGCGCACGGTCAGTTTTATGCCTCAACTCCCTGAACAGCTCAGCTCTGCCATTCAGCCTGGCCCTGCGACACTGGATAGTGGTATCCAGTGTCCCTTGAGAGATAAAATTCTTCTTCACCCTTCGGTGAGTTCCAAGACATCCACCAGCAACATCAAGGATGGTGGTCTTGAAGGCACTCCACAACTCTTCAGGAACTCCCAAAGCACCCAGACCCCCCAAATCCCCAGTCAGCCTGTTCACAAACTCCTCAGCTACCCTCTCATCCTTGAGCTTGCCAACATCCAGCCTCGGCTGGGATGGTACCATTCTCCTGGATTTATGCTGCAACTTCAGAGTTGCTACCACAAGCATGTGGTTGGTATTGAGGAACTGTGCACTCCGGTAGACCCTGCAGTTTTGGATCATCCTCCAGTGACAATCAACAAGCGCATGGTCAATCTCCTTTGCCACACCTCCAGCGATGGAATACCTAGTCCATCGATGAGCTTGTGGGCGCTGAAACCATGAACCAGACAACCCTAAGTCCATGACTTCTTGCAGAGTTAAGGAACTTAGTGCTGTTCTGGTTCATTTTTCCAGACCCATGGTGACAACACATGTCTCATGACCATCCCTCTTAGTTCCAGTCGATGCATTGAAATCCCTCAAGACGAGAAGAATATCTCGTCTCTGGCACTGATCAACCACGACTCCAGCGTGGCGTAGAATGCATCCTTCACAGTGAGATCACTCACCTCAGTTGGAGCATGTACAGAGACCAGGGAAATGACACCCAAGGAGTGATGAATCCTTAGTCTCATAATATGCTTTTTGACTGGTGTTACCTCAATTATTATTGGAGTCAGCTTATTGGACACAGCTCCAGCAACTCCTTCGGCATGGTAACCATCAGGGAGACCAGACCAATCGTAGGTTTAACCACCCACCATGATCTCGCTACTATCCGGTCTCCGAACCTCAGAGAGAGCTGCAATACTGATGTTCAAACGCTTGAGCTCAGATGATAACAGAGACAGGTGAACATCCTCTCTTTGGGATGGGACATTCCAAGCACCCACCCGAAGGGACCGCCTCAGGTTAACCCAAGGAGACTGCCATCTGGTGTATTACACCTCAGCACCACCCCAACAATCACTAACGCAATCTGTCCTGGGAATGTTACCTTGTGGATTTCCTCCTATCATAAAAGAGTGGGGGATCCCAAAGGCTTGGCCCCAATCCCATCATCCGGCGAGCTGCCCTGCGAAGGGCAGCTACACAGGAGGTACTCCCACAGAGTGGGTTTCAATTTTCTTTGTGTTTTTCTTGTGTTTTGCAGTGGGCAGAGTGCAAATCCTGCCACCAACCTAAATAAAAAAGTCACCCAACTGCAGGAGGATGTTTGCAGATACAGTTGGCCACTAGATATGGATGGCCGTTTGCTCACAAGGAGCTCCTCCACCCTTTGACAGTTTTTGTTTTTAATCCTGCTGGGTGTCCATAACCGTGCACCCTCTTCACCAGGAAACCTGGTGGGGGAGACTGTTTAGTCGCCGACAACCCGACCATGGAACATGTTAGTACAGGTTCACATGGTACCTGCAGCAAGTCACAGATCTAATCTGGCTTAACCTGACAAAAAGTGACCAAGTGATTTGGCCACGAAGGGTATTTTTGATTTATTGATTAATCAATTAATTGATTAATTACACTGAACAACAAAAAATTTTTACTGGAGATGTGTAAAGTGATTTAGACTAATTTGGGTACGCTGATTTCAAAAATCATAACCGTTTTGCTGTATCACGTCAGGATTTTCAGTAACAGAAATATTCCCATTGCCGAGAAGTCAGGATTTCAATGAAATTTACAAAAATTCATTTATTCATTTATTTCATCATGAATGCTTCAAAATTATAGAAATTACAGAAAAACTCCACTAGAATGTAATTAAAAATGCTTTAGGCATTTGGCTTTGCGTTTGCGCTGCTCTGTGTCAGTTTCACGATGCAGGAACCAGCAGAAATCGCCCATCATGTTCGGGTTGTGCCGCCCTTGGTAACGCGTCTCCATGAGTGAAATCTCTTGGTGGAATCGCTCGCCGTGCTCGTCCAAGACTGCTCCCAAGTTGTCAGGGAAGAAGTTCAGGTGCTGGTGTAGGAAATGGATTTTCAGGGACATCCTGGAGCCAAGTTTCCTGAAGGACTCCAGCAGCTGCTGCACTATTTCTTCATAGTTGTCCACGCGCTCGTTCCCCAAGAAGTTGTCCGTCACAGCTTTGAAGCTCCTCCACGCTGCCAGCTCTTTGGGGTTTAGAGTTGTCGGAAAAGTTTCGTCCTTCATAATCTGTCGGATTTGCGGTCCAACAAAGACACCAGCCTTGATCTTGGCCTCCGACAAGGTGTTGCCAAACTTTTCCTCATTACCTATAAAAATTACCATTTCCTATAAAATTTCCTCATGACCATTTCCTATAAAAACCCACGCCCATTCAGATCCATTGCCCATACAAAACTTTTCATCAAGCCGAGCTTTATGTGGAGTGGTGGAAGGAAAACCTTGGCTGGGTCGACAAGGGCGACATGCTTCACGTTGTGTCGACCAGGTACATGCTCTTTTCGCTCTTCCCAATCTTTCTTCGTCCAGTGATTCTTGTCGTCTCTGCTATCCCAGAGACAAAGGAAGCACATGTATTTCGTGTAGCCTGACTGCAGCCCTAACAACAGCGCCACCACTTTCAAGTCTCCGCAGATGTGCCAGTTGAAGTCATTGTACTTGATGGAATCAAGCAGCTGCCGCATAGTCTCATAGGTCTCTGTCATGCCGAACGCGTGAGCCAGTGGGACTGATGGTTTCTCGTTGCCATTGTGGAGCAAAACAGCCTTCAAGCTGTTCTTCCCGAGTCGATGAAGAGGCGCCAGTCTGCAGGATCGTGATCACACCCAAGTTCTTTCAACAGACCGTTGATGTCACTGCAGAATGTCATCGTGTCTTCCATCTCAAAGAACTCAGCCATGTCTCTGTGACGTACTCTGAACAAGGATATCTTGGTGTTAGGTTCAAGTAGATTCCACTGCTGCAGCCTTGATCCAAGCAGCTCTGCCTTCGCCTTTGACAGCGAGAGATCTCTTACAAGATCATTTAAGTCTCCCTGGTTCAGAAGGTGTGATTCTTGAGTGTCGGGTTCAAGGTTCATCATCACCATCCTCTTCACCACTGCTTACAGCTATGTTCTGATCAGCTGGAGGTGTTGGAACGGGGTTCTCGTCATCATGAGGCACAGGTTTACGAGCAGAGACGCAGTCAGCGTACTTGATGTGACCTTTATTCTTCTTGTTGAAGCCGGCGATGCTTGTGCAGCAGAAATAACAATCATCATGATGATTCTGCGGCTCATGCCATATCATGGGCACCGCAAATGGCATGCTCGCGCGCTTGCCCACCAACCACTGAGTCAAGGTTGTGTGACAGCTTGTGCAGCAGATGCGTGGTGCCCAGCTCTGTTCTTGGTCCCCCACCTTACACCCGAAGTAGTGAAAGTAGGCGGCCTTCATTTTCACTGCTGTAGATATACTTCGCTGTTCATCTTTTTTGGTATACCGACCACAGACATAACAGAAGTTGTCAGGATGATTGGTACAGGAACGCCTACTCATCTTTATCTGAAAGAAAGAAATATAACACAAGTTAACAACAATTGTACGAAATAGACATGTTAAAGACATATGTAAATTTCATTGAAATCCTGACTTCTAGGCAATGGGAATATTTCTGTTCCTGAAAATCCTGACGTGATACAGCAAAACGGTTATGATTTTTGAAATCAGCGTACCCAAATTAGTCTAAATCACTTTACACATCTCCAGTAAAAAAAAATTTTTGAAATTTGTTGTTCAGTGTTATTCATTTTTTTGATTCGTTACTTGATTTTCAAAAAGTTACAGATTTGGATGAAGCGGTGGTGGTTTCGGTGTGCTCTTCAGCAATTGATTGAGAAATCAATTATTTTACGATTATTTATTTATTTTAATTTTGCAATTTATCACTTAGTCAATCAATTATTGTACTCTGCTCCCTCCCAATTCCGTCTCCTTGTGCTGCATGGCGGCATCACCAGGTGCCAAAGGCGCCCTGGGAATGTTGCGCGCTGGAGGATTTGTTATTTATTTATTTGGCATGAGACAGTGTACTTTGAATGTATCTCTACTTGTAAAGAATAATGTTTATGCACATCTCCTTGAAACGTGAAAAACGCAATGTTGTTGTGTTTTTTAATTTGTTTATTTAAATTCGCCCTGTTGAAGGGGTCTGGAGCCTCTGGCTCTCCACATTACTGAAGAAGGTCTGGAGCCTCGAGATTGCCTGCAACTCTATCATAAATGGTCTTTTTCCATGTCCATGGAATCCTGAGTTGCTTTCGCATTCACTGGGAATGTGGAGGACAATGATGACTTCAGCAACATCTTCATCACAGAGTGAGTGACAAAACACCACGTCGTGTTTCCTTTTCAGATAAAGCTGTCCTGTCGTGTGATGAGACACATAAGCTACCTGAACATATGTATAAGCTGCCTGAACATGTAGATCTGTATCTTCACTGTCTACCTTGACAGCCTCCTTATATCCAGTGAATCGTGTCATTCCACAGATATAGAACATAGCCTTGTCTGCCTCTGCCTGTTGACGCTTGAAGAGAAGCATCTCATTGCCACACTTGAGGTTGAAGCACTGGTTGCTCACAGAATAAATCTAGACCTGTGGGATCTGATGAGCAGCTTTGGTAAAAGCCTTCTTGAGGAAATCCTACAGTTGCCTTTTGTTTGCCATTGCCACATAATAGGGTCTTGAAATCCATAAGGGATGGAACGGGGTTGTCACGCTCCAATTAAGTATCGGGTACATTGCCCTTTATCAGGTTTCTCTTCTCTCGTTCACTGTCTTTGATATTGTGAGGCACGTCATAAGTGTCGTTGACACAAATCCTTTCTGCATCTGTGTGTCTTGAGAGGACAATTTTGACGATCTTATGAGCATAGTCTCCCCATGAATAAGCGGTGCCATCTCCTTTCTCACGGTCTTCAGAGTTTGCTGTGGCAAGACTCCAATTATATCCCATATCGATCAAGGCCATGTTAGTGGTTGGTTTGTTGATGAAATGCAGATTCATTTTCGCCAACAACTTGCTTTTCTGTACCTTCCTCGTGGTAACATTGACATTGAAGAGGGCAAAACTTTCCTCAGTTATCTGGTTCTCCATGAGTTTGGGAACCTTCACTGCTTTACTCTCTCCCAGAGTATTAACAGCAGCCATCGCCTTGTTTTCCATATCCTCTGTTTTCATCTTCAGGTTCTCACAGGTTGGTTTGATAGTAGGAGCTTTGTCAAAACTTCGGCATGGACTGTGGCATGCATTGACTTGGTTTTGGTGAACACCTCCCCCCCCCTCCCCCCTCCCCCTCCCCTAAAACCTTTTGGACGCAGCTCTTGGACACATTTGTCCTTGTTTTAACCTTGTTTAACCTTCATTTAATCTTGAGTGAGAATAACTACCCATTATATTCGATTTTTTGCCCTAAAATTATCCATCATGTTGCTCTGTAAAAGTTGTGATCAAAGCATGTGTGGTGATTTCGTTTGTTTGGAGTTGCTGCTGGATGGTTGGGAATCCCTTCCATGACTTTCCTTATCTTTAACATTGGGAGTCCAAATTAGACTTGTTCTGTTTCTTGGGTATTGAACATATCTGTGCAGTTTACTGCATTGTTAGTTGGATGGGAGGAATCTAATGTTTCCAGAGCTGTGGTCTAAACTTTCTTTGAACTTTGCCTGAGTTATTTGTGGTTATATAACATTCGTTTAAAACTGATGATCAAAAACTCGAGAAACGCCTGAAATCGAGATTGATGTCTAATTTGCACCGTGTGTCATTTTTTTTATTCAGAAGGACATTGCCATCATCAAAAAATATTATAGGCTAATGCCATCTCTGTGTCTGTCTGTCTGTCTGTCTGTCCCACAATGAAGCATGGAAACGCTCCTCGGAGAGGGAAAATGAATTTAGTAATGGTTCCTTCAAATTAATCCAAACCACAGGAAAGTTCTAATTTTTTTCAATCACACAATAAAAATTGACCCCGAGCGGTCTTAAGGCAACAACAGATAGAACGAGAAGGGCACTCGGGAGAGAGCATACTTCCGCCAGGTTGATTAGTTTACGATTTGAATCCCACTGATAGGCTGGGTCTGGATTCGGACCTGAATTAAAATCGAATCAATTCTTCCTTGTCACACACCCAACCTGCACACCGAGTTTCGTCTGAATCCGTCCGCAACTTTTTGAGATGTCATTTTTGGCCCGATCTCTCAATGGGTAAAAAAAATCACTTTAAAAATTCTCAGATCCAGATCCGGATTCGGATCTTCATCACAATCTAAACATTTGCTCCTCGTCAAATACCCAAGCTCTCCACAAAATTTCGTCGAAATCCGTCCACAACTTTTTGGAATATTTTGTTCACAAACAAGAAAAAGATGTCGTGCAGAGCACGATACTTGCAAAATCCACCCCCTCTCCAAAGGTTGCCATGGATATATCAAATTGTCCATTTCATTAAGATTAAAATTGGCAATCTTAATCAAAGATGAAGTCAATCGGATGAAAACTGATTATTTTTCAGATTGAAATTGATGATTTTAGAAGTTTGACCTTGAGTTGACCTTTTGACCTCAAATAGTTGGTTTCCCAATTCAATGATGGACTATGCAAATCTTGTTCAAATTTCAAGTGAATCGGATAAAAAAAAAAAATGCCGATTTTAGAAATTTGACTTCAAGATGATCTTTGACCTCAAAATCAACAAGCATCTCAGTCGAGACTACCTCCAAAACTTAGTAAAGTTTCATGAAGATCAGTTTACAATTGTCACCTGTAGGTGATTGACAAACAAACAAACAGACAGAATAACAAAATCGAATAACCAATATACTTGAAAAATCTTCAATTTTGCAATTAATGAAAAATCACTCCAGAGCAACACTTGGCAAACCAGCAAAGTAGAAAGGCACTCACTAGAGCACATACCTCCGCCAGGCTGAACAGTTTACGTTTTGTATTCCACTGATTGGCTGGGTCTGAACCAAAATCTAATTTTTTGAGATTTACAAATTATAGAAATATGCATTATGCTTGCAAAGTGCAGACTAACAAGAGTGAGCAGCCATTGGATGTAGGCCAAAAGGTCAACATAGGCTGGAATTTCTAAAATTGTCAATTTTCATCCAATTGACTTGAAATGTGAACATGATTTGCGTATCAGGTCACTGAATTCAACCAACAATTAATTAATTCAACCAACAATTAACCACCTAACCAATTCATCCACCTTGTTTTGGCATAACTTGTCCACAACTTTTTGAGATACATATATATATATATATATATATATATATATATATATATATATATATATATATATATATATATATATATATATATATATATACATACACGTATAGTTTTTGGCCCCATCTATCAATTTTAGAAATTAAGCGTATTTTGACCTTTTGACCTTGAAATTAATTGTTTGTTGAATTCAGTGACCTGATACACAAATCATGTTCACATTTCAAGTCAATTGGATGAAAATTGACAATTTTAGAAATTCCAGCCTATGTTGACCTTTTGGCCTACATCCAATGGCTGCTCACTCTTGTTAGTCTGCACTTTGCAAGCATAATGCATATTTCTATAATTTGTAAATCTAAAAAAATAATCAAACACCCTTTAATACAAGTTGAGGTCAGCCTTTGTCCTGCAGTGGATTTGAATTGGCTGTTTTATGCTATTTTGGGGTGGGGGTTAATGGTATCAAAATTATTATTTCATTCTTGACTCCTGCCTTCGAATTAAATCACAGCTGGGGCAGATAAAGTTGATTTAAGCTCCTCTATGAGCCTAACATCATTGTGAAATTAAATAATCAAATCTTGGCTCTCTGGGCAGCACCTTTAAAGTATCCATCATGTTGTCCAGTATCTGAGAGTAAAGTGATGACACTGCTGGAAGCCTGCCACCATTCCAAACTGAGATTGGAAAATTAAAAACATTCTCGTGAAGTATGGAACCATAACATGTGGAGGCGTACGGGTATGGCATGCTTTACGCTGCTGAATGTGAATGTGTGGGGGATGAAGGGGGTGAAAACAGCTCCTAACCTGTTCTCGTTTATAGTGTAAACATAGCTTGCAGGAGGTGAAACGAAAATGGTACCCAATGTGTAATTCCTAACTGTATAGGGCACTTACTCTGTCGATCGTTGTTCCTGTGCTTCACAGTGGTTTTCTGTTGCTGCATGAATTCAAAATCAGGTCTGCTCTCTGTACATTAAGACCGATAAACCCCCACTTATTTAACGAACCATATTATTCCAATCCTTCTTGTGGTGTTGGTCGGAGAAGGTTTTCACCCCCCCCCCACCCCCAAGTCTTTCAAGAACCGACTAACCAGGCCTAACATTCGATTAATGGGGCTTGGAATCGAACCCACATTGGACTATTTACTCAATAATGGCAACTGCGCTCTGTGCCATCCTGTCAGACTAGATTTAAATCAATAACCCGCCTTGTACTCCTAAATATCAAACTTTGCCAAAAATATCCTAAACTATGTCAATTGCCAAGGCCCTCTTGGGGCATGCTCCAAAATTCAGCACCTTGCGTACCAGCGCCAGGACATTGATTGTCATCGAGACAGTGTTGATGCTTTCACATAGCTATCAAATTCAAGGAAATCCAGTACTGTACCAGGAAACTTCGACACGGCACGAGGCCACTTGGTCCACCATGCCTGTGTTGTATCTAAATCCAAGTATTGCACGAGTAAATACTCTTGTTGGTCGTGCTAATTATACTAGACAGTTGAACCCAGACTAAACAGCTTATTACCAACCACGCTATACAAATTGGGCTATCACCGCAACAACAATAAAAACTGCCCTTCTCATGTTCGCTGTGTTAGGCTTTATATATTCTGCAGTATCTAGTAAAACTCAAGATAGGCTACAACATGAGCTGGCTCTCCTGTTGTGTGTGATACTGATGTTTAAGTTAACATGGATTGACAACTTTTAGCTGAATCCCGCGTGATGAAATAAAAGGTGTTTGCAGTGTTTATTTGGGAATGCCATGGAGAGGAAAAATGAATAACATCGTACGAAACAGCCTTTTGGTACTGAAGATGATTGCGGGGTGGTAAACCCACATTGGTGTATGGTTGTTGTGGCTTACCTTTCCCTGTAAGCTCAGTTCACGCCAGTGCATCTATATCACTGCAGGCGGACCTTAAGAACGTCCTCCCTGTGTTCTCTTCTAACCGCCATGACATCATTCCGCGGGGAAGTACTTGGTTTCAAATCACGTGGATTACATGGCATGGGTTGACCTCTGGGGTCCATGGTGGGGGCTTTCCGCACGGCACACCATGAGCCTGCCACTTCCTCCCCTTACCAGTCAAACGTTGTTAGCCGTTGGTTGTGTCTGCTCACGGAGCGGGGGAGATCTTATCGAATGGGATTTCATCACCAAAGATGAGTAAGGTTGTCACGACAAAGCGCGAGGAAGAAGCGTCCGCCGTTCAGACTGATCCCAATGGTTTTGAGATGCAGGAATTCGTTGATCTGGACGTGGAAGGTGGTAGTTCAGGTAAACAGCCTGATAATGATGAATAGTTCTTAAACTTTTGACCAGTGTTTTTACTATGATGGTGCTCTGTTTCCATGTGCTGGTCCTGTTTGGCCGTTGCTTGCATGGTTTTTCTCCTCGGTCTCATCCGGTCCACGCATACCGCAGTTTAATTTTAATCAATGGTTCTTTGTTGCTGATCGCTGCTCACCTTTGTTTGACGATTGCGATATGCCTGCATCCCATAATCTCACTCTAATAGGATATAATTTCGGTTTTATTTAACATTTTGCCATGGAAAACTTTCTGAACTCAAACCTTGTGAATTTGACACTTTCCACATAATGACTTTCCTTTCGTTGTACCGTCCCTTATCATCACAGTCTTTTGTCGTGTGGCTTCAGGAATAAGGAGGAGGCTAATTACAGCAAGATAAACCTTAAAGATTGGATCACTTTGCCACAAAGCTGTGATGACAAGATTCGATTCAGCCTTGCTACACCCTTGAGTGTTGGTCTTTGACATGACGAGTCAAAGTCAAAAGAAACATTTTTCAACAATGCATTTTTAGTTACTTTTTAACCCTTTAATTATTATTTTTTCCTTCTGTTGTTTATTTAATGATTCACCGCTGTATTTGCAAACTCTCAGAAGTCACACAACTTTTTTGTGGGGTGATGGATTGATGGCAGATCGATGATAGCAGTGGAGCTATGGTTTGTCAAAACAAGGAAAGAGAAAACACACTAACTTCAAGCAAGAGGGCTTGGGTTATGGGTGAAGATGTGTTTGGGGGTGTGAGAACGACTCGTGAGAAACTTGCTATTACAAGGACGACTCGTACGACTAAGTTAACGGCCCTAATTATTCAGACCTTCTTGGGATGTCTGCCCGGAAAACGTTTTTTCACTGAAGTCTTTCATGAACCGGCTGGCCTGGTTTGACGTTCGACTGATGGTGGCAGGAATTAGTAATTTGTTCAAGGTGCCGGCGATAGCTCACCTACAATTCGTAAAAGACACCGAGGGATACTTAACATCCACCAACGACCAGTTCTGACAGATGGGTTCGTGCTGTACCGAAATGAGTTTTCAAACTTGGTGAGTTGAACTTCCGAGCCGAATCCGACTCAAGCCAACTTTGGCTGTCAATTCAGAAAATAATTTGGATATTTCCCTGTCACTTGAAATGCAAGTGAATTGCAGTATTTTACAAGTGTGTTCAGGAGAAATGAGTTAGTACATTAATTGGATGTGCTGTAGAATGATTGTGTTGTTTGTCTTTGTGAATTTTGAAGGAAAATGTTTCTGTAATCAAGCACTGTAACAGTTTCCTTAGCTCTGTTAGCCTTGAGCACGGGTCTCTGTTAGCACGGGTCTCAAGGCACGGCTAGCTCTGGCTTAACTTTGATCGGCTCTTGTTTTCGCCGACGTCGTCGTCCCTCCATGTACTTTTATATTCTTTTATATTACTTTGAGAAATATTACTACGTATAATTTTGTGTGCTCCTTCTGTGTCCTTCTCAAGGGTTCCTGCTTTGATAAAATAATAAATGTTTCCATTCAAAACTGCTGTTTGAAGAAACCATTAGCACTTCTTCAAACATGCAAATTGACTTTTAAGACGGGCAAGTTTGTGATTTAAATGAACAATTTTTTGTTCCAAGTAAATCGATTTTTAGCTTTCCAACAATACCATTTTTATTATACTACAACAGCAGAAACCCTTTAGAATGAAGCACAACAGGGATCGGTTCCTCTTATATATAGAGTATAGACAAGCAGGAGCCCGTGGTAAAAATACCATGATATAAAAAAAGGGAAGCGTTTCATTCTTGCACTTGTTGAAAGAGCTCAAAATGGGAGGTTGTAGATTTCTTGAGAGCAAAGAAAATGTTTTTATCGGGAGCCATCGAGGCAGCCGTATGTTGTCGATACACCACCCTGGGAAAAAAATTTTTTGTCTGATTGAAAAAAATTACAATTTTCCCATCAGTTTGGATTAATTTGAAGCAAATTTTACTGAATATTTTTTTTCTCTCCGAGGAGCGTTTCTGTGTTTCAGTGTGGGACAGACAGCATTAGATATATATATATATATATATATATATATATATATATATATATATATATATATATATATATATATATATATATATATATATATATATATATATATATATATATATATATATATATATATATATATATTGTTGTGGTTGACGAAATTCGCACACCACCATTCAGGTCCCTTAGGTGAGATATCTCGGTGAGTATATGTGTGGTTAGGCCCAAACCCATTGTCTAGAGGGAATAAATGTCATTCATGCGTGCTGCGACTCTTCAGGATAGCCGTTTTTCTTTTACTATCTTTATTTTGGACCAACCGCCATTATTACCACCACCAACCACGTCTCAACAGTCATCACAACATCAACCACCCACCACAACGCCGCTTCACCACAACAGCCACGACCTTTACCGTCACACCTCGCAACCGTCGCATCGCCACCGTTCTTGCGCCGCTGGTGGGTACCGGTGCTGGACTCGTGCAGGGCGCGCACCGAACAGCGTGTACAAAACATCACGGACTTTCCGCAGAAAAACGGATCAAAAACGACTCACGCCCACTTTTGTTCCGTCCAATCGGTGAGCGAGGGGCGATTTGGCCCCGCCTCCAGGGCGTTGGAGGGCGGTCGCTATATGCAAATTCATGGATCAAAAAGCATTCACGCCCACTTTTTCTCGGGCCAATGGGGAGCGAGGTGAAAGGTCGAAGGCAGGGGGTCAAAGGCGAAGCCACGGGGCTTATATAAGCGGCTGCGTTCGTCAGAAAGGGGGTGTGCGTTGGAAAGAGTGAGTTCGGAGTTCAAGAGAGTCGTCGGTGGAGCTGGAAGGAAGTTGCGCGTTGGAACGAGCTGTGCGTTGGAACGAGTTGTCGGCGGAGCTGTGGAGAGGTGGCGGCGGCGAAGACGGACGAGGGGGTGCTCGCGTCGGTGCCGGGAGCTGAAGGCGGGAGGCCGACGGCGCGACCTGGTCGAGGTGGAGACGCTCGTCGCGGGACCCGAGACAGAATAAAGATCCTCCTTCCCCCGAGCATCAGCAACCCCCTCCTGTTTCCCCCCGCGCTGAGATAGTGCGACAAAGGGGGCCCCCCCTTCCAACCCCCTACCAGACACTGTCCGCGAGGCCCGCAGAGTTGGGGCACCATCGCCACTTCGCGCCTCATCATCAGACGGGTAGGCCCGACCCGGTCTCGGCCCCAGGCCCGCCTCATCCTTGAGGGTGTTCTTTTTCTTGGTTTTGAATATGTGTTGTCGGCGCTGTCTGTGAAGTAAAATTGTATAAGTGTTGCCGTGTGCTCGCGTAGTCGGTATTAGATCTGCATTGTCGCATTTGCTTTTTGTCTTCTTTTCTATGTGCTTTTGGTGGAATTGTATATGTGTGCTTTCCGTTCATCGCGAATAAATGTGCTTTATGTTGAACTGTTTTCCCGCTTCGCTTCGTCATTTCTTTCATTGAATCCCCATCTTGCTTCACGTAAAGGGTTGGTCCTGGGCTAAGACGCCCGATAATTAATCGAACCGTCGAGGCCGATGAAATAACACCGCTCGGTTATCCCGATAGTACGGAACGGGTCGCTTAAGTGGCCCGTGTCCGAAGTCGACCTGCGGCGAGGTGCGATCGCCCGGTCTACCCTCCGTGTGGGTACTTAGGTAGGTCGAATTTGGCGAGCAACCCTATCCCACGTGGGGGCGATTGGCTCGATCGCGGTGAGACCGAAAGGTCCACCCGTGACTGGTTCCCGTCGTTAGTCCGAGAGGGTCACGACTGGATTGTCCGTCCGGTGGGCGACGTGCCGCGATTCGAGTTACGTGGCCGTTCGCACGCCGGCGGGCGCGAATCCGCGACACTGGTGTCAGGAGTGGGATATAAACCCATCGCCCTCCTCACGGCACTGGTAACGGAGAACGGGAAAACGGGCTCTCCTGTCTCCAGCTAAATTCACGGGAATCGGTCCAGGGGTGAGAGAAGCGACCCCCGATTCCCTCCAAATTACGAGCGAGCTAAATTAACCCTTTAAGAGAAGCAAGATGGCGTCTCAAGGCGAGCGGGAGCCGGGGGTATTAGAAATGGATGTAGAATGTGTAGAATCCATGGCTCAGGATGAAATCCCCGTGCAGGAAATGTTAATTGTACAGGAAAACGAACTCGCCCAACTGAACCCAGAGCCCGAAATAGGTGCGGCAGCGGCCGCGGTGTATGACACCTCCCCTCCCCCTCTCCACCAAAACCTCCCGATTCTTGCCGAATCGGCTCACCCAAGCGCACCCGACATGGCCCAGCTATACGCCATGCTGGCGGCAATGAACAAGCAAATGGAAACGAATGCGCATGAAATGAAAAACGAAATGAAAGGCATGACCAAACAAATAATCGAAAAGATGGATGCAAACACAACTGAATTTATAAACGAAATGAAAGGCATGAACAAGCAAATGAAGGAAGAAACGAAAAAGCTGCGGGGTGAGACGCAGAACATGGGCCGATGCCTGCAGGCGGGCATGAAGGCCGTGACAAAGGAAATAATAATAGTTGAGACAAGGGAGGTAAAGGGTGAAGAGGTGACCGAGTTGGCAGAGACACGGGAGACAGAAAAAATAGAGGAGAGACTGCACGATGAAGACGGGGTAAGTGACGCACACACACACACGGAGGTAGTGGAGGATAATGGGGGTGAGCTCGCGGAGCGTGTGGGGACCCAGTGCGAGCACCTGGATGGCCTCCTCCAGGAACGAGGGGAGGGAGTATGCCCCCTTGAGGTGAGTCACGACCAGGTGAGTTCGGTCGTGCTTTGCGAGGTTGAGGGGACGAGTGCTGCGAACGGGTGCATGGAGAGCTTGGGGGGTATAGAGGCCCCGGGGACCCTTGTGGGGACACGAATCCCCAGTGTAGTCCCTGTGTGCGTGGTGCAAGGTGTGAGTGCGTCCCCGTGTGTGGAAGCGACCCCGTGTGTGAGTGGTGTGGTGGCGATGGTGCCGGAGTACGTGCTTCCCAGCACGCCGTGTGTGAGTGAGGCACGGGGTATGAGTGAGGCACGGAGTGTGGATGAGGCACCGCGGGTGAGTGCCCCCGCGTGTGTAAGTAGTATGGTTTGTGTGAGTAGTGAGGCACGCGTGAGTGAACGGCCGTATGCAAGGGAGACCGTGTGTGTGAGAGAGCGGTATGTGAGGGAGATGTCGGTTGGCATGCGGGAGCACGCAGCCGCGTCTCCCGGTGTGAATGTAATGGAATGGAGTGTGAGCGTCGTAACACGCAGGTGTGCGTGGGTCGAATGGCGACGACGGCGACATGGGAGAAACGAAAGCCGAGTAGCGGCTGTAGTTGTTTCGGGAACCGTGCCGGGTTCACCCAGCAGTGAGCACGAGGTTCGTGCTGTGCAACGCATGAGGCCGCCACGTGCTCGCTTGCGAGAGTGAAGTCCCGGTCCGGAAACGCACGCGGTGGATTTGCCAATCCCGTGGACGGACAAAGTTTAGGCAGGATTATGGATTTGGACCGGACGGGTTCTCCACGCGATCGTGTGTGTTAAGCTCCAACGGGCAAAGCACATGTGTTCGCGTGGGGAACCCCTCGAGACGTGGGGCTTGTGTTTTTTTTTATGCGCACGGTGACGCCATGGCTGCACGTGGGGTTGGAATCCGGCAGGAGGGGAATCCCTGCCGGATAGTACCGTCCAAGGAAGGACGAGGAACACGTGCAGCTGCATGACGTCACGGCCAGGTGCAAAGTGCGCGAGCTCTGAGTTGCCGCGCTGATGCTGCGTGTGTAAAAAAAAAAAAAAAAAAAACAAGCCTCACTTTCGGGTGCACAGGATTCCTGGGCAAGGGGTGGAAGACCCCCTTGACCCGGGGCACAGGATGGAAACTAGTTAGGCGGAAGGGTTAGCTTCGTTAGACCGACTCCATGGGGCAGGGGTAAGTCCTCATGGGGCCCGTGGAATGGATTAGGTAGAGGGATTTAGTGAGCTTTAGGTTGGGAAATTGATTTTTGGGACATTCGAAGACAGTGACAGACTTGTGGATGTGTAGCGGGGACGTAGCTTAGCTACGTAGTGTTAAAAGGAACGTGCTACAAGTTTAAGGGACGACGTGGGAGCACGAGTTAGTTAGGGGATGTAGTTAGAAGGATAGCAGAGTTCAGTGGTGTGTGTGTGGAAGAGTTGGTGAGTGAAGTGGAAGCATGTGCTTGGTGAGTGAGTGAGGCCAGCGGGTCTGTGTGAGTGGAGCGAATGGGGACTGCATGGTGCGATGAGTGATTGGGGGGAGGAGTGACTCCCGCCCAAGGGACCCCGGGGTCAGTATAAAGTGAGTTAGGGGGTTAGTCAAATTGAAAAATGGAGGTTGTTTTGTTGTTGGTGTGAATGTAGGCTCGAAACCCGTTTGGAGGGGTGCAGGAGCCCTGTTGACGGGCTTGGGAGCGTGGCTGCGAAAGGTGAGTATCGCTGAGTGGGTACCCCGGGCACCAGGCTAGTCGGCCGCGGTAGGCCATGGGCCCATGGGGGGCCGGGATAGCGTAGTGGGCACGGGTGCGCCTGCTTGGTGCGTGGGCCCGGGGCGCCATTAGCCGCGTGGGCAGTGTTGTGGGCAAGGGTGACCCTCGGAAAGGGGCCCGGGAAGCCAGCCTGCCATGTGTGCGTTTCAGGGGAGGTGCCATGGGGGGCACTCCCCGGTGTTTAGGGAGCTGGTAGGCTCGGAGGCAGTGTAGTGCCCGGAGGTGCCATAGCGGGAGATTCGGCAGAGGGTCGTGCCTGCCAAAGGGAGCCACGTGTCCCAGCCATGAGACCGTGTGAGGGCACGGAGAGAAAATTGGGGGGCGAGGCCCGAAATTGTGAGGACACCAACACAGGCGACGGGAATCTGGGTTGTTAGAACCAATAGTTTAAGCGAGAGGCGCTTGTTGAAAGCCCCGGGGTAGTTTAACGGTTAAATGGATAGGGTAGATTAGGAAGTGTACCCCTCCGCACCATCCATCCCCTCGCTCTCGTTGTGGGCCGCTGGACCCACTTGGTGTTAAGATCGCTGAACTCTGGGGAGGCCATTCTGAGGCTTCGTTGGGCCTCGACACAGGACGCTAGCTCTCCCTTATTCCCCTCCGGGAAGGGAACGTAGGGGTTGGGAGTAGGCTAGGTGACAGGATAGGTTAGCCGAACAAGGACGATAAAGGGGGTTAGGGGACGATTTATAGTGGGGAAGTAAAAAATAAAAAATAAAAAAAAAAAAATAAGTTGGGGCTAAATTGGGGTTTGACAAATTAAGGGAGTGGGTATGTACAGTGACAGGCAAAGGCGATAGGTTGGGAGGGAGACAGGTAGGTAGGTCCGAGCCCGCCTTCCGAGTGGCCAGCACCACCGCACTCCCTCCACCAACCTCCACTGAACGGCAAAGGCCGGCCCACTTCATCTGCAGCTGCTGTGTTGCAAGGCCTGTGCCGGCCGGATCGTCTGCAGCTGTTTTCTTCAAGGCCTGTGCCGGCCAGTTCATCTGCCGGCTGTGTTTGCCTGCAGCGGCCTTCTTCTGCAGGCTGTGTTGCCTGCTGCCTTTGCCATGCCATGCCCACTGCCCAGGTTCACCAGCCCCGTTCAATTTTTGCTTTGCCCCCCCCCCCTGTTCATTGCCATGTGCGCCAGGATCAAGGCAACAGTTTGCAAGCTGCAAGAACTGCCCCGTTGGCAGCTACAACACGGGCCTGCAGTGGCGGCCCGTGCACCGTGTTTGTGTCCATCCATCTATCCGTTGTGTTCATTGCGTGTGCCACTTGAGCTGGCACGGAGACTGCGTTGTGCAGCCCATGCACCGTTGTGGTTCACTGCGTTCAGTTCAAAAGGGAAGGCCTTGGACTGCGTGTGAGCAGCCAGCCACATTCCCTGTCACCTGCATTGTTTTGAGCCAGAGACTGCACACGAGCAGCCTGGCTCCCTGCTAACTGCTTTTCTTTTGCAGAGTTCAGTGATCCTGGGCCATGGTTTAGTGTAAAATTTGTAAGTTAAGGTTAAGATGTACTGTAAATATGAGTGCGCCCCCGGCATGTCTGTCCTAGCGCCGGCAATTTTATTTAAGTCGTCCGTGTGAGTGAGTTTGTTTAGGTAGTTACGCAGCCCTCAGGTTATTTATTTTGGGGACACGAATACCATGAATGTCGCACTCAGGGATCCGTAGGTAAAATGTACTAGGGGAAAACTACACATGATGGCACACGAAAATTTGACGACTCGGGACGAGTCTGTAAAAAGGCAAGGGGGTAGTGTTGTGGTTGACCAAATTCGCACACCACCATTCAGGTCCCTTAGGTGAGATATCTCGGTAAGTATATGTGTAGTTAGGCCCAAACCCGTTGTCTCGAGGGAATAAATGTCATTCATGCGTGCTGCGACTCTTCAGGATAGCCGTTTTTCTTTTACTATCTTTATTTTGGACCAACCGCCATTATTACCACCACCAACCACGTCTCAACAGTCATCACAACATCAACCACCCACCACAACGCCGCTTCACCACAACAGCCACTACCTTTACCGTCACACCTCGCAACCGTCGCATCGCCACCGTTCTTGCGCCGCTGGTGGGTACCGGTGCTGGACTCGTGCAGGGCGCGCACCGAACAGCGTGTACAAAACATCACGGACTTTCCGCAGAAAAACGGATCAAAAACGACTCACGCCCACTTTTGTTCCGTCCAATCGGTGAGCGAGGGGCGATTTGGCCCCGCCTCCAGGGCGTTGGAGGGCGGTCGCTATATGCAAATTAATGGATCAAAAAGCATTCACGCCCACTTTTTCTCGGGCCAATGGGGAGCGAGGTGAAAGGTCGAAGGCAGGGGGTCAAAGGCGAAGCCACGGGGCTTATATAAGCGGCTGCGTTCGTCAGAAAGGGGGTGTGCGTTGGAAAGAGTGAGTTCGGAGTTCAAGGGAGTCGTCGGTGGAGCTGAAAGGAAGTTGTGCGTTGGAACGAGCTGTGCGTTGGAACGAGTTGTCGGCGGAGCTGTGGAGAGGTGGCAGCGGCGAAGACGGACGAGGGGGTGCTCGCGTCGGTGCCGGGAGCTGAAGGCGGGAGGCCGACGGCACGACCTGGTCGAGGTGGAGACGCTCGTCGCGGGACCCGAGACAGAATAAAGATCCTCCTTCCCCCGAGCATCAGCAACCCCCTCTTGTTTCCCCCCGCGCTGAGATAGTGCGACAAAGGGGGCCCCCCCTTCCCACCCCTACCAGACACTGTCCGCGAGGCCCGCGGAGTTGGGGCACCATCGCCACTTCGCGCCTCATCATCAGACGGGTAGGCCCGACCCGGTCTCGGCCCCAGGCCCGCCTCATCCTTGAGGGTGTTCTTTTTCTTGGTTTTGAATATGTGTTGTCGGCGCCGTCTGTGAAGTAAAATTGTATAAGTGTTGCCGTGTGCTCGCGTAGTCGGTATTAGATCTGCATTGTCGCATTTGCTTTTTGTCTTCTTTTCTATGTGCTTTTGGTGGAATTGTATATGTGTGCTTTCCGTTCATCGCGAATAAATGTGCTTTATGTTGAACTGTTTTCCCGCTTCGCTTCGTCATTTCTTTCATTGAATCCCCATCTTGCTTCACGTAAAGGGTTGGTCCTGGGCTAAGACGCCCGATAATTAATCGAACCGTCGAGGCCGACGAATAACACCGCTCGGTTATCTCGATAGTACGGAACGGGTCGCTTAAGTGGCCCGTGTCCGAAGTCGACCTGCGGCGAGGTGCGATCGCCCGGTCTACCCTCCGTGTGGGTACTTAGGTAGGTCGAATTTGGCGAGCAACCCTATCCCACGCGGGGGCCGATTGGCTCGATCGCGGTGAGACCGAAAGGTCCACCCTTGACTGGTTCCCGGCGTTAGTCCGAGAGGGTCACGGCTGGATTGTCCGTCCGGTGGGCGACGTGCCGCGATTCGAGTTACGTGGCCGTTCGCACGCCGGCGGGCGCGAATCCGCGACAATATATATATATATATATATATATATATATATATATATATATATATATATATATATATATATATATATATATATATATATATATATATATGTGTGTGTGTGTGGGGTGGTCGCTAGACTACCCTTATTCTCAGTTTTTCCGTCTGTTGGGTGGTCGCTAGAGTACCCTTATTTTCACTTTTTCTGTCTGTCTGTATGTTTGTTACTTGTGAAATCTAAAGATTTCGTAAGTATGTTGATGACTTCCGTCCTCTGTTTGTGTGTTTGTTTGTAGGCACGATAACTCGAGAACGGAACAAGCTACCAATGTCAGATTACACCACGTGATTCAGGAGGGTGATGGCTAGTGCTGATTAGATTTTGGTCAAAATCGATCCAAGGTCAAGGTCACAGTGAGGTCAAACATCCAAAAAATGATAACTCAAGAACGGAAGAAGCTACCAATGTCAAATTACACCATGTGATTCAGGAGGGTGATGGCTAGCGCTGATTAGATTTTGGTCAAAATCGGTCAAAGGGCAAGGTCACAGTGAGGTCAAACATCCAAAACATTCAATTTTTGATGGTTTGGTACAGAATCATCGTAGAAACTTCTGGTTTACGTCCCTACCTTCTCTCGAGACAGCTTTTATTAGACAAGGTCAGAGTCAGGTTGACGATTTCGTAAGTACCAGTCTATGACTGCTTGTTTGTTTGTTTGTCGGCACGATAACTCAAGAACGGAAGAAGCTACCAATGTCAAATTACACCACGTGATTCAAGAGGGTGATGGCTGGTGCTGCTTAGATTTTGGTCAAAATCGGTCAAAGGTCAAGGTCACAGTGAGGCCAAACATAATTCCGTAAATTCACGTGGAGAAATGGAGATTTTTTGCTTTGCTCGACGTTACGAGTTCGTTTTAACTTCGATTTTAATTTTGTCTTCGGTTTTTGCCATCGCTTAGGACGCTTAAAACTCGGTTGTCGAAATTCTGGTAAAAATCCAATGTTTTGGAGACGTTTTAAGATTGTATAAAAAATATTTCACTCGACGCCTCAGGGGTCGTCCCATGATGCAGTGCGCTCGAGCAGACGCGTCGTTGAGTCACGTTAAGGTATAATTGCGTGGAGAAATGGAGATTTTTGCTTCGGTCGACGTTACGATTTTTGATGGTTTGATACGGAATCATCGTAGAAACTTCTGGTTTGCGTCGCTACCTTCTCGAGAGACAGCTTTTATTAGACAAGGTCAGAGGTCAAGTTGACGATTTCTTAAGTACCAGTCTATGACTGCTTGTTTGTTTGTTTGTTTGTTTGTATGTCTGTATGTAATGGACAGCTCTGGAGGCCAGAGGAGTCAACCGATTTCGATGAAACTTGACAGGTAGGTTCATACCAGGATCCAGTTATATGCTTTTGAGCACTGTTGCTATGGACACCACCGTTGCCTAGCAACGGCACTTTGAAATTTTTTTTAAATCCCCAAAAAATTATTTTTTCGAAAATCAAAAATCGGCTTCCAGGCTTTTATGCGCACTACAATCAACCTCTTTGTCCAAAATGTTCAGCCCAATCTGTCAAAAACTGTATGACTAGTATGCAATTATGTCGCGACCACCCATGTCGCCTACCGGCTTGTCTGTATGTTTGTATGTAATGGACAGCTCTGGAGGCCAGAGGAGTCAACCGATTTCGATGAAACTTGACTGTTAGGTTCATACCAGGATATAGTTCTATGCTTTTGAGCACCGTTGCTATGTATGGACGCCACCATTGCCCAGCAACGGGACTTTGAAATTTTTGAAAAATCCTAAAAAAATTATTTTTTCTAAAATCAAAAATCGGCTTCTGCGCTTTTATGCGCACTATAATCAACCTCTTTGTCAAAAATTTTCAGCCCGATCCGTCAAAAACTGTGACTAGTATGCAATTATGTAGCGACCACCCATGTCGCCTACCGGCTTGTGTGTGTGTGTGTATATATATATATATATATATATATATATATATATATATATATATATATATATATATATATATATATATATATATATATATATATCACACACACACACACACACACACACACACACACACACACACACACACACCAGACACACACATATTATAAAA
>NC_140961.1:33229785-33244785 GCF_056783735.1 Eptatretus burgeri
GGTTCGCCAGACAAAGTTTCTGCCAGACGGGATTTTCATTTTTACAACTGAGGCATGGACGATATTTCTTCCGATGAAGCCAACAGCCCACTACAGAGTTGGTAAGTTTGTGTATGCTTTTCTCTTTGAACGATGAAGCAAATGATTATTAATTAAATCATGATAATTCTGATATATATATATATATTTTTTCCCTGACAGGGCATTGGAAGAAATTGAGTTCACATATCACGACGTGGTTCATGAAATTAATACTCTTATTGAAGAGATCAATGATTTTAGAAGAGAATTGAAAGACATTTTCAATGAGTGGCATGAAGTCTTATCACGTCCTCTCATCTCGAAGGAATTAAACCAATGGTGAGACACGTGTGTGTGCCTCTCTCTCTGTCTGTCTTTCTACCTACCTCTCTCTGCTCTTATTGAAGAGGCCAATGATTTATAATGACTGGTCTCTGATCTCGAATGAATTAAACCAATGGTGAGGCACGTGTGTGTGTGTGTGTGTGTCTATGTGTGTGTGTATGTGTGTGTGTGTGCGTGTGTGTGTGTGTGTGTGTGTGTGTTGCTTTCCCTGTCTGTCTCTTCATCTATACCCTTGACTTATTTTTTTTTTTCAGCACTATCGCACAACATCAGCTGTTGAAGCAATCTTGTACAACACATGATTTTCTGGAGGTAAATATTTCTGAATTATTATTAATATCACTCGTACAACACATGATTTTCTGGAGGTAAATATTTCTGAATTATTATTAATATCACTCTCTCTTTAGAATGTCGCCTTATGTTGGTTGCATCATTAGTTTGGACGTGGTTTTGTCAGTACACTGGAATTCATTTTATTGACCTTGAAAGGATGACAGGCTCCTGGTGTGTTAATTCAGTGGTCAACGAGGCTTATTCATATTACCATGTAATTATCTTTATAGAACCTAATTATTATCCACTTTTTGTTTCAAAACAGAATATGGTGTCTGAGTTTCGAAATCACAAGGCATCTGAAGAAGATTGCTGGGAAAGATTGTACATTCTCGCAAATGAATATTTAATATTTTCAATATTAATAAATTATATTTGTTTTGTTTACAATTACTTGATTCTGAATTACAAGAAAAGAATAAAAGAGATGTAAAGGGGGGTTGGGGGGAGGGGGGTAGGTGCGCTCCCCCAATGACCCATCACCCCCTCATCCCATCCCTCCCCTCCCCATGTGTGTGTGTGGGGAAGGGTGGGGGTGGGATGAGGGAGGTGGTGGGTCAAAGGTGGGGGCGCACAGGGGGATGAGGGGGGTGGGGCTTGTGTGGGCGGGGCTTGTGTGGGCGGGGCTTCGGTGGGGGCTTGTGTGGGTGGGGTGTGTGTGGGAGGGGCTTGTGTGGGTGGGGTGTGTGTGTGGGTGGGGCTTGTGTGGGTGGGGCTTGTGTGGGCGGGGGTTTATGTGGGTGGAGCTTGTGTGGGAGGGGTTTATGTGTGTAGAGTTTTTGTGTGGAGCTTGTGTAGGCAGGGCTTATGTGGGAGGGGTTTATGTGGGCAGGGTTTATATGGGCAGGGGTTTATGTGGGTGGAGCTTGTGTGGGAGGGGTGAATGTGGATGAGGCTTCTGTGGATGAGGTTTGTGTGGATAAATGGATGGGTGGAGAGATGGGGGATGGGTGGATGAGTGGAGCTTGTGTGGATGGGTGGATAATTTTTTAATTAAATAAACATGTTGTGTGTGTGGGGAACTAATTAACTAATCACTAATTATGTGAATATGATGAATATGGGTGGAGCTTGTGTGGGGTTTGTGTGTGTGGAGCTTGTGTGGAGTTTTTGTGGGGAGCTTGTGTGGAGCTTGTGTGGGGTTTGTGTGGGGTTTGTGTGGGCGGGGCTTCGGTGGGAGGGGCGTGTGTGGGCGGAGTCAAAAAGGGGCGGAGTCAAAAATTCAATTTATTGGAGCTTGTGGGGGGTGTGTGGTGGGGTTTGTGTGGGGTTTGTGTGGGCGGGGCTTGTGTGGGCGGGGGCTTGTGTGGGTGGAGCCAAAAAGGGGCGGAGTCAAAAAATTTCAATTTATCTTTGTCTTTTGTAATTCCTGTGAATAAAATGAACCTAAAATCTCTTCCCCTTCCAAATCATATATCTTATAAGTCCAAGGAACCGTATCTATTACATCAACAATTTTAAAAAGCTCGTTGGTCCATCTTTTCGTATAACCTTTTTCAAAATGAGATTTCCACCTATATATTCTTACGATATCACCAACTTTGAACTTAGGTTTTCTGACATTAATCTCTTTTTCATATTTTAATTTTGTAAATGTTTCTGATGGTTTCATATTTGTTGCCGTGTGAATCGTGTCATTATACTTATCCACAATATCCTGAATAAAAGATGACCATTGTTGTGAACCGAGTTGTGTGAATTTTTTATATAGTCTCTCTTTTAAGGTACGATTAAAACGTTCAACAACAACTGCCTTCCCTTCATTAAAGGTACTGTATAATGTAATACTGTTATTTTTTAGAAAATTCATAAATGTCTTGTTATAAAACTCCCTACCCTCATCAGTCCACAATTTTTTAGGTTTTCTCTTACTTTTATTAAATATCTTTTGGAAGGCTAACATAAGAGTATTACCTGTTTTGTTTTTTAATGGTACAACCCACGCATATCTACTCCTCAAATCAATAACGGTTAAAGCATACTTGTACCCCTTATCATTATTGAGTTCAATCAAATCAGCAGACCAGATATAATCTACTTCCTTGGAATAAACTTTCCTTCTCTGAAACTTTGTGAATATTGGTTTATGTAATTCATCAGCTAATTGCTCTTCAGTCTTAATAACATCATTAGAGCCTATAAGTTTTTTGAATTTCCAAGACCAAGTTTCAATTTAGCACTGATCATCTTCTTCACAATGAACCGATCAACTTTTTCTCTCAAGGTTGGATTTTGTATCAGAGACAAATTATACAACATTTCTCTATCGGCTTCATGCTTTTCTTGCAACGTTGTGGTATTCCCATAATCAATATCGTGTCTCATGCACACTTCATCAACTCTATTGATAGGCTTACTCCAGGATTTAGGATTGTCTGCCTCATCTAATCTTTTATCCAAGTTTGTGCCTGGGCCACAGAAAGAATACCCTGGAAGATGTAATTCCCCTGGTATTCCAGTAGTTGTAAATTTACTTCCTGATAAAAACTTTTGGATATCTCCTCCTAGTTTGTGTTGGGAGATAAATTGATTTTTTTGAACCACACACCGAACATATACCTTTTTGTATAACCCTGTTATTTTTACTTTTAATATATGAAATATTTTTTGTATTAGTTTTCTTTTACATTTGAGACAATAACTCATTTATTTATGAGAAAAATTCCTGCAGAGTGCAAAAACCTTTTTAGTTTCCAACATGCACATTTGAATCTTGATTTTTAAAACATAAAGAATCCTTAGAAATGCCTTCACTCTCTCCCCCATTTATTTAAGAAAAAAAATGAAAAACTTGAATTAAAATCCATATCTTGTCGATGTCAATAGTCTTGTCGAAAGTATTGCAAATAGACTTACCAATTCTTTGTTTTCCTCCTCGGTGGGTTGAGTTATTTTCTGTAATACCCTTAATCTTTTTTTAATCTCACTGGTTTCCATATTTTGATATTTATTTTGTCTCGCTCTTTCCTCCCTCTCCTCCTTCTCTCTCTTCTCTTTTTCCTCCTTCTCTTTCTTCTCCCTCTCCTCCCTCTCCTTCTCTTTCTTCTCCCTCTCCTCCCTCTCTGTCTTCTCTCTTTCCTCCCTCTCTCTCTTCTCTCTTTCCTCCCTCTCTCTCTTCTCCCTCTCCTCCTTCTCTCTCTTCTCTTTTTCCTCCTTCTCTTTCTTCTCCCTCTTCTCCTTTTCCTCCTCTTCCCTCTCTTCTTCAACTCCTTCCTCATCCCTTACTATCCTTGAATCGCTTACACCCCATAGAATATTATACATATATTCATCAGGATTTCTTGTTATTCCTGTATCCAAAATAATTTTTTACAACAGGAAACCAATAAAATTTCTTTTGAATTTCTAAAAGAGCCTTACCTTTTCTTAACTTTATAATTTTTTCATTATTTAACATTCTAATTAAATCTAAAGTTGTCGGTTTATCAACATCAGCATAATGCCAATCTTTTATTGAAAATACCTCATTCTTATGTTGTAGAACATATTTATTAAAATACCGAATACCCTTTTCTTGAAGGTATGCTTGGACACAGAAATGATAATTTTCTTGAAGCCTTCTTGCTGTCATTTATGTATTAGAAATATATGTTAGAACAATATTATGGCACGAAACACCTCCCCATCTTCCCATAGTTAAATCATTTTGTATTTCCTTACTTATTATATATAATCCTGTTTTTTCTGTTTTCATGAGATAAACAAGGGCAAAACCATTATTATATTTACCCTTATTAAATTCTTTTATTTGTTGTTTACTAATCGTAGCCCCACAAAACTCATTCTCGATACCAAGTGGATAATATTCTTCCTTACGAGACTGATTTAATTGTTCCAGGTCTTCGAGGTTAATTTTAAATGACCAATTATACCCTAAATCATTCATATCATACCCCCATTGTTCTATTCTCATACAAACGATACGCCCTTCTTTATAAAAATTTATTTTAATTCGAACTGTGAATTCTGTATGACCTGGAGATAATATCAACACTTCTGTATCTTTGGAATACACGGCTGTTTTATTTAAGGATATATATTGTGATAAATCGCTTAATCTCACCAAGTCATTCGCGTCAGTCGGGCTTGGATAATTTTTTAATTTATAAGCATTTTTCATGTTAATATTTTTGGTTATATTATATTTATGTCGTTCAGCCTGTGCCTTTGTGTAATAATTTGATAAATCAATATCCAGTTCTTGAGATACACCAAAGATAGAACCATCTTTACCAACATAAGTCATTTATATTAGATTAAAAATAATATCATAAAATTTTTTATTTTTGTTGAGTTGAAATAACACATATAGGCATAATTGGCCACAACACTTGGAATTTAATTCTTGGACTTGAAATGTTTGATAAACACCATTCTGTAAGAATTTTATGACTTCAACAGGTGGTGGAAGACCAAAACTATCAAAATAATATTTGTCTTGACTATTAAAAATACAAACCCAATGAGAACCGTTCCCATTATTATCTTCTAAGTTCATAATAATATTCTTTGTATGTTTCGGCACATTTGTTAATTCATCTCTCATACAAATAACCACATTATGAATTTTTAATTTCTTACAATATTTGACAAGTTGTAAATTTGATGTTGTATTCTTTCCAAATTCTTTCAACCACTCATCAATGCTCATTTATTTATTAGAAAGATATAATCCATTACCTCTTTTCGTTAATTTTACACCTGCTTGTGCTATAGAAGAAAGCATATCTCCAACTAGCAATCTCGCTTTATCAGGCAGACCTTCAAGTTTTTCAGCAAAATCGACAATTACACCACTTCCACTAATTTGTTTCTCCAACTCTTTGTTATGTCTTTCCAATTCTTTTTGAGCCTGGAGTTGAGCCTTCCTTTCGTTGGCAGTTTTCACCGCTGTTGAAATACCACCCGTCAATGCTCCAACCGCACTTAAACCAGCAAATAAAGGAATTAGAAATGGGAGAAATCCTCCACTCGTCTCTCTTATTGAATATTTTTTCAACATTGGTTTTGTCATTTTAATTTTAAGTGAGCCAGTGTCATTCAAGATTTTAACCTGTTCTCTTGTGAGAAAAACATCAATTCTTACTGCTCCTTTTCTCTGAATTGTATTAACGTTAATCGTACAAGGCTTTTGATTTTGAACACAAGATGATAGTTTATGAAGATTGATTTGATTAACATATACCCCAGTTGGTACTTTGCCACTCATTTATTTAACAAAAAATTATGTGAGACTAATCATCACACCATTATCTGTATTAATCTGCAATTCTGTTTCTTCCAAAAGCAAACAATATGTATCAACTTCTTCACTCTCTCCTCTTTCAATGTATAGGGAAGTATCCACTCGATTAGACTTTATAGTTTCCTTTTGAGCGCTCAGGTCAAACGCATAGATTGTATACAAACTTTTAAATGCTGTCATATCCAAAATAGGTTCTTTATTTCCATTACTTTCACACACCTTTTGGTAAGACTTGTATGCTTCAGCAAAATCATTTTTTTCCCAATTAATTTCCAATCTATCTCGTGGGTAAAATGTTCCATCTAGAGAAACGCGAAGTTGTTTCACCTTAGCATTATCACTCAATGCATTATTCTTATCAGTCGCAGTATCACCATCTGGCTTTTTAAAAATGATCCACAGATATCGTGGCTTTCCTTCCAGAACACCCAAATTCCACGTGTAAGTAGTTTGATTGAGTTTAACGTGTTGACATCTTCTTTTGAGGTATGATACACTGAGTGGTTTCTTTGAGTTAAGTCTTCGATTCAACATCTCTTCTGTTTTAAGATTAGGAGTATATTCACTGATATACCAACTCATTTCCTCAATTACAAATTTATTCTGATCACCAAAAGCACTACCAACACCAAAAAGCAATCGATTTTCATTATCATTCCTTTGTAGTTGAAATCTAATTTTAAGGCCATACAGAACTTTATCATGATCACAAAATCCAAATATACCTTTAAGAGGAACTGCCACAGTAAAACTATTTTCTGCTTTTGTATCATCATTATACATTCCTTTCCTTTGAGTATACCCAGGGTCTGTGTTTGTTCCCGTTGACATATCAGGAATAAAACCTTCGACAGACCCCTTTCCCATTCTATCACTGAATGTATAGAGTGTAAATTTTATCATTTCAGATACAGCAGAGACATAATCAACCGCTTCAACTTCTTGTGTTCCAATATACAAACGCACACTATCAAACATTTTCCAGAAGAAATCATTTACAAGTGTAGCGTTTGTGTTATTCCCAGCCTTAGTGAATTTAAATTTACACAACAAGAAACTTTCGGAGAGATTCAAATAGGTTTGTTGATTATTTATTTCAAAACTTTTTGTACCATTCGTATTCCAGTCTGTTCCAGTTATTGCATTTACCTTGAAGTAATCTTCTTTTTTTAGTGGAGTTTGAGATAATAATAGTATCATCCAAATCATAGATACTATCAATTGCTTCCATACTTGTATTTATTTAGGAAAAAAGATGTTAAAACTTTTGAAACCCTGATCCAAGTATTTGAATTATTTTCTGTCGTTCTTGGGGGACAACTGAGTTTTGCCTTTCTTAATTTCTTTTATTGCTTGTAATTTATGAGATTCCTTCTGGGCATCTTTTATACTCTTTACAGCACCTGCAACATTTCCCACAGCAGAAGCAGTTGAACCAATTAGATCTTTATGTTTAAGAATAGTTGAACCAATACCCATGAGAGTATCAATTATCCCATCTCCTCTAAATTGATGCCCAACACCCCCTTTGTCTCTTAGGTTTATAGTATCCTCTACCAAGATACATACCTTCACCCTTGTAGTATGGGGAAAGGAACATCCCATCCCCTGTAATTATTTTATATTTTCCCAACTCGTGTTTCCTCACAATAACCATCGTATTTATTTATTGGAAAACTTCACGTAGGTGAATTCTGATGGATATAACTTCTCCATTAAAAGAAATCACACGATTATCTTGGTCGGTTATCCTAAAATTTACTCTGTGTATGGTTTTTCCTGACACAGGTAGATAAACCAAATTTTTGGGTTCCATATTGAATTTATAACCAATTGGGGTTGAGTATGCGCTGAATGAAAATATTGTATTTGTTTTTTTCCCATCATTATAAGCACCATCAATCAAATCACAGTGAATTAACACCGAATTTATTCCTGAGGATATTTGAATGACATTATCACTGTAAAACGTCCCATTAGTTTCAATCTTTTTTGAGGAGAAACCCAATAACTCTCTAAATGAATTATCAATTGTGAAATCAACCTTGTAGTTATTTTTAACTTTAATCGTTGATTTTGAAGTATGTTTTTGAATGTTTATAACAATATTTTTTGGTTCATCACCCTGTTCTTTCATAAGACGAGCAATTTCGGAAGATATTTGAGAAATCTCATATGCTCCGGGTGAGACTGTTATCGTTTTGTATCCACTTCCTGGATTATAACTAAACTTGTCATTTTTCTCGGTTATATTAAATAAGGTATTATAAGTTTCCATGGACAATAAAGATGCCTCATATTCTTTTGTTGTGTCAAGTTGTAGTGGGTATGGGAATGAAGATGTGTGGTCGCTTGTTGTGAAATTGAAACTAAGGATTGTGCTTCTCATCTTATTTAATATGAGATAAAATGTCTTTATATTGATATTTATTAATTATTTTCATGTTCATCAACTGGTCTAAAATGGCTGATGCTTCATTAAAACAATTGTTATTTCCAGCCTTCTTACTGCCTAACAACAATAACAGTCTATTAACTAATTGCGATGGGTCATTTGGAAGAAAACTAACACCTGAACCAAGGATACTTAAAGCCTGAATAATGTGTTTCTCCTTCTCATTCTTCCTACTTTTACCAGAAAGAATAACCTTATAATTTAGAGTGTTCAGCAGATCAATATATACTCTATCATCATTATTTTCCATATCCAATGGTTTATCAATATACTTTGATTCATCCCTCACAGTTGAACCTTGTCTTCCATCTTTTGTGAGAAGAAACATTAATCTTGGAGTTAGTTTAACAGGGGGTTGAGCAGAACCCAAGAACCTTAATTCATCATTAAATATCAATACCTTTTCTTGAACAAGATGAAATATTGCTGATTGTTCTGTTGGAATGAGTCCTGCTTTGGTTTTTGAATCCGCTGAATATTCATTGTTTTGAAGAGCATTCACAATATAATCAGGGGGTCGATTAATCTCTTCCAGTTGTTGAAATAAACCTTCATCATCATATTCTAATTCTCCTAAATGCTCTAATTCTTCCTCCGTCATTTGACTGAAATCTTTTAACATTTGAAGTTTTTAGGAGTATATTCTACCGTGGGAACTGTGGAAACATCTTTCATTTTTCCTTGGGAAGTTTTTAAAAGTGGTTTAAAAAATTTCTCTTGTTTTCTTTCAAATGCTTCTTCGCCCGTTAGTTTCTGTCTGCGTTTCTTCTTTATGTCTTCCTGCTGTTTTACAACTTTTGAAACCAACTCTTGATGTTCTCTAAATCTTCTTGCTCTTTCTTTCGCATCCATTTATTTATTGAAAAATATCATTTAATATCTCATCTTGTTTCACAACAATATATTTATATTTTTCAGTCGTGTGTTTCATGTAATCCCCAAATTCCTTTTTACTACATAATGTAGAACAATTGTCTCTCCAAAAATTGTTTATATCTATTGAATTTAACTTGAATAAAATAAAAGTATTAGCATTGTTTCTGATGGAACGACGAGGAAGCTGAAAGTACGATTGACTAAGATAAATACAATTACAAGAAGAATGTCTCCCTCTTGTGTAGTAGCTGTCCATTACCGTTTGGTTTCTCTCATTAACACAATCATCAAAGATAACGAGGTTCTTTTTGGATTTATCCAAATCTTGGGGAGACGGTATATCATCCGTATTATCACTCAGAATACAAGTTATCGGTTTTGATTTCTTTTTACATCTCTGTGTATCACAAAATAGTTGTATTATATCTTCAATGTTAAAATCATTTAGGTTTTTTTGAAGTTTAAATAAACCGATTATATCTTCTTTTTGAAGACCAGCATTAAAACCTTGTGAGAGTAGTTGATACTCTGGTTGAAAACTCGACTTTGTGAAAATTATTAAATTATCATAATCTAAAAAGTTGGGAGTGAGGAGCATCTTTAAAAGTAAGCAGGTTTTTCCACATCCACTTGAACCAACTATGAGGCATCTTAATGAATTTGGGAGATTTTTATGGTTGTCAAATTTTATCTTATTTTCCCAAATAGGTAAAAAATCATTCATTTATATATTTGGAAAACAGGTTATTTAATTTATTCTTGGCTTTTTTCGAAATTCTATATTTTATCCTAAGTTCAGGTTTAATTTCAAGATTATCCATTATTTTATTTATGCAATATCTTGTGTTGATATTTCCCTGAAAATCACATCCATGAATAAGATATAACAACAATCCTTTGAACATTTCTCTAATACGTTCAGTTTCTTCCCTTGTAAGGAAAGGTGTGTTCTCACCCTCGTTCTTTACATTCATTTCTCGAATCAATCTTGTAAAGTAATTCATTTTTGGTGTAAATCTAAAAGAATTATTTTCCTTTTTATATTTTTGATTATCATTAATTAGAAGATAATCACAGAATATACATTGTTTATAGGCTTTTGACTCTGTGTTTAATCCCCGTCTTTCACACGCAGGACAATTCTCAAATTTGTCATATGGAGAATCATGGAATTCAAGAGGCTCAAAATCGAGTAAACTATTCATATTTATAAAGTAAAACTTTACTAAAACTGAAATTCATCTTCGATATCATCTTCGATACTTTCAGAATCATCTATACTTTCATAACTATCATTTGAACACAAACTCTCGGTGTCATAACTATCGTTTGAATGCAAACTCTCGGTATCATAATCACTCTCATAATCTTCAAAATCTTCAGTTGAATATTGGCTCATTTAATTAGTAGAAAAAACATTACCATCGATATCGATATACATTTTTTCATTAACAGATTCAACTGCTACATTTTTTATATTAAAGGTAATTTTAAAATGATCCTTAACTACAATTGAACGAAATGTCATTTCACCTGATATATTAACATCCTTTATTTCATCAGGATTTATATCTTTAGGGTTGTTGAAAAAATTACAAATTTCTCCTTGCATATTACAGATGGTCTTATCTTTTCTTTCTAAAGCTTCATCCATAAGGTTTTTATTTTTTGATACCTTTTCTTGTTTCATTGCTTTTTCTAGTTTTGAATATATTGCCAGAAGGAGAGGAGAAACTTTTGTTAGAGATACCTTAATTGATGTTCTTCCAGGTATGCTAAAAGCCCTTCCACTGAAGTAAATTGAAGAACTCATCATATCCACCATAATTGTTTTTATCCAATAGTTGTTATATTTATCTTTGTTCAATTTTACATCCTTGACATATTTCTCAGCATCTTTAACAAATGAAGAGATTGATTGAAACTTGTCTTTTGTGTCTTGAAACATTGTATTTATTAAGTGAAAAAGTTGGAGGATAAAATGGTTTTAAGCACAGATTCACCTGTAAAATAAACGAAATTTTCATCAAGAAAATTTTAGTTTAAGCACAGATTCACCTGTAAAATAAACGAAATTTTCATCAAGAAAATTTTAGTTTAAGCACAGATTCACCTGTAAAATAAACGAAATTTTCATCAAGAAATTTTTAGTTTAAGCAAAGTTTTATTATATAAATATGGTGAATACAACATACTGCGATGTTTGTAATCACGAATATAAACATTATAGAAAACACCTCCGAACCAACAAACACACATTTAATCTATTTCACAAAATATCCCCTCTTGAGTTGGAAAGAAAACATTGTGATACCTGCTCAAAGGATGTTTTGAAGAGTAGTTATAATAGGCATCTTCAATCACAAAAACACAAGAAAAATGAGTTTAAAGTAAAGGGAGACTATTATATTGAAAACACTGATGGGGCATTTAAAGGGCATATAAAAATAAGGATTTTTCAATTTGGAGAACCCGGTCCATCATCAATAATTGAATCAATTGAAATAGTGAAACCTGATGTTGAAAAATTTATTAAAAAACATTAAAAGAAATGAAAACTTTAAAGTTTTATATGGGAGTGAAAATGAATATGAAAAGACAAGATGAAGAACAAACTCCTTATATGAGGACAGATCTTCATTTTATAACATCATTTCAAGATTTTTTGAATAGTGGGGTTTATGAAGAACTATCAAGACAAGAGGAGGATGTTGATAATACAGTGGTAGGAAGTGGATTCAATATTAAAAAAATCATCTTTTAGATGTACACATTCTAAAATCAAACCCTCTTAAAGCTTCTTCTTATATTGAATTACCAAAAGAAATAAAACGAAAGAAGGCAGTTGTTAATATTAAGAATAATGATAATAAATGTTTTCTCTGGTCTGTTCTTGCTCACTTACATCCACCAAAATGTAATTCAGAAAGAGTAAAACAATATATGAAATATGAGAATACCTTGGACATTAAAGATTTTAATTTCCCAATGCCACTAACAGATATTCCTAAATTTGAGAAAAAGAATAATCTTTCTATTAATGTATATGGATTAACGGATACAAACAAAGTTCAAATATTAAAAATTTCAAACAACTTTAAAAATGAAGAAACACACATTGATCTTTTATATTTTAGTGTTGGAAATAATTCACATTACACATACATCAATAATTTATCAAGATTAATCTCTTCTCAGGTATTCAGAACAGCAAACAAAATATATCCTTGTAAGCGATGTCTTAATTCATTTCATACAAAAGAACGATTAGAACAACATTCAAAATATTGTAGTAATCATAAATCAGCTGTAATTACAATGCCTAAACCTGGTGAAAAGATTTCTTTTGAAGATTATAATAAATCTATCATGCACCCATTTGTGATATACGCTGATTTTGAATTTTTTTTTTTTTTTTTTTTTTTTTTTTTTGTATACCTTGGTCGAGGCTCGTATGAGAGCGAACACACAACTCACAGCAAGGAGGCATGAGACAAGAGGGGCGGGAGTGGAAGGGACAAAACATTGGGGAACAGACACAGGTGAACTGTGGAAGGGAGAGGGATGGGGATGGGACGGGGAACATGGCGAGGGGAAGATGGACATTAAAGGGACTTTCAGGAAGGAAAGCAGGAGAATTGAAGGAAGTGGGCTTGGGTGGATTATCGGGGGTAGAAAAGATCGAGGATTTGGATGGGGGAAGATAAGAGGTGGTGGTGAACAGCTGTTTTGAAAGCCTGGAGGGAAGAATTGGAAAGAATAGAGTGAGGAAGTTTATTCCAAAGGCGGGAAAAAAGAGGAATGAAAGAGTGAAGATGAGCAGTGATTCGTGATTTTGGTAGTTTTACCAGAAGGGGGTTGTTGGCGGACCTTGAGCGCCCTGTGGAAATGTGGTTGGGACAAATCACAGAGAGAGCAGGGGGGGCAAGGCTGGAGAGGAGTCGGTAGAAGACAGAAGATGTATCCTTAAAAAGATAAATACTGCTTCTCCTAATCCAAAAGAACCATATACAAATAAATATCAAAAACATATTCCTTGTGGTTTCTGTTATTATATCAAATCATCTGTTGGAGAAAAGTATAATAAACTTGAACAGTATAGTGGAAAAAATGCTTCACAAGAGTTTGTAAAACGATTAGAAAAGGATTGTATAAGACTAAGTAAATTAATGAAAGAAACAAATGAACCGATGAAATTAACCATAGAAGAAAAATTAGAATTTAGAAAGAACAATATCTGTCATATTTGTGAGGAGGAAATTGAGGAGTCTAAAGTTAGGGATCATTGCCATCTTACTGGTAAATATAGAGGCCCCGCTCATTCCTGTTGTAATCTTAATTATAAATTACCTTCTTTTATTCCAGTCTTTCTTCACAACAGCGCCAACTATGATACACATCTATTTATAAATGAACTTTCAAAAACACCAGGGAATGTTTCTGCCATAACAAACACAAGTCAAAAGTATATTTCATTTACAAAAATGATATTCACAAAACCTATAACTCGTATTCGGTTTCTTGATTCTTACAAGTTTATGGGAACACCACTAGCCAACCTCGCATCAAATCTAAGCTCCACGGGCTCTTTTCCAAATCTTAATTCATTCTTTCCAAAAGAGGAAATTCTAACTAAAGAGGAAATTCAGATTAAAGAGAGAATTCAAAGTAAAGAGGAAATTCTAATTAATGAGGAAATGAATGAAGAAATTCTTACTGAAGATGAAATTCTAATTATACAGAAAATTCGAACAAAGAATGAAATTCTAACTAAAGAGGAAATTCTGATTATAGATGAAATTCTGATTAAAGAGGGAATTCTAACTAGAGAGGAAATTGAAACAAGGAATGAAATTCAAAGTAAAGAGAAAATTCTTACAAGTAAGGGAATTTATCCTTATGGTTATATGGATTCATTTATGAGATTTAAAGAAACACAACTTCCTTCAAAAGAAAGTTTCTATAATAACCTTTATGAAGAAGAGATAAGTGATAAGGAATATAAACACGCACAAGAAATTTGGAAAATATTTAAGATAAAGAACCTTGGAGAATATCATGATTTGTATCTAAAAACAGATGTTTTATTGTTAGCTGATGTGTTTGAAGCTTTTAGATCACTCTGTCATAATAAAAATTGTTATGGATTAGATCCTGCCCACTATTTCACAGCTCCTGGTTTAGCTTGGAGTGCAATGTTGAAAATGACAAAACAAGATATAGATTTAGTCAGTGATGTAGATATGCTTTTGATGATTGAGAAGTCTAAGAGAGGTGGAATATCACAAGTATGTTCAAAAGATATGCTAAAGCAAATAATAAATATCTTCCAAATTATGAGAGTGAAAAAGATAGTAATTATTTGATGTACTTTGATGCTAATAATTTGTATGGATGGGCAATGTCTCAATCTCTGCCTTATGGTAAATTAGAGTGGGTGGAAGAAAAGGATTATGAAAAGGCTTTGATGAATATTGTTATTTCTTCTCAAGAGAAATTGAATGACAAAGAAGAAGGTTATTATTTTGAAGTTGATTTGAAGTACCCGAGTGATCTTCATAATAAGCATAAAGACCTTCCTTTTGCATGTGAGAAAGAAACCCCAAAGAAAGAATGGTTCAGTGATTATCATAAAAGTTTTAATATTAAAGGCAAATCAACAGAAAAGTTATTAACAACATTCTATGATAAAGAGGGATATGTTTTGCATCAAAGGAACTTG